>NW_009229999.1:0-51559 GCF_000690835.1 Fulmarus glacialis
GGCAGCGCCTGCCGCCGCGCCGGGCGGGCTCCGCGTGCGGCGCAGGCCAGAGCAGGACAGGTCGCCGCTTCGGAACAGGCAGCGAACGGAGTGACTCCTGACTCGATCGAGTGAGGACAGCTTCGTGCGTCCGTTTTAATCTAGAACTCTTAAAGTGAATTTCCCTTTAAATTCTCCTTTTCATTTGTTTTTTAATGGATCGGTCAATCCCATATTTGTTTCCTGTTTGGCAACTCCAGTTTGCATTTTTTTTTTGTTAAACTTGAACTTCCAAATACCTTATTCTGTTGCAGTATTTTTGCCCAGTTTCTCAATGGAACAGTAAAAATCCAGCCCGAGCGGGAGCCGGGCGCTGCTGCTTCCGCGGGCTGTGGGTGCTCCCGTTCCCACGGTGGGATGGACACAAAAACACTTTTCTGCTTGCTTGGTGCTACTCATGTAAATATAATATAAGGTGTGCGTGCTTAGTAGTTCCGTTTAAATCGATGATGCTAATAACACGTGTGCGACTAAGCAGGTGGGGAAGTAATAGAATTCATTTAGCTTTGCTTTAAAAGTCTTCACAGTGTAGTTTAGCCAGTTTGCTGCTGTGTGTATATTCAGGGAATGGCTTGAAGGAATTGGTGGAATTTAATATAATTTTAACATATGCGATTAATATCTTAGCTAAATCTTTAAAAAAACCCCTAGAAATCAATGACTTAAGAACAGCTTTGAGTATAAAACAGAAAAGGAGATCAGAATTTATTCTTAAACCATTTTTTTCTCTTATACTTCAGGCTATTGTTAATACCAAGCAGGATTGGTATCTTAAGTATGGGAATGTTGATTTGTTTCAAGTCAAAGTCTTACTTAATTTTCCTTCCTGTAGTATAAAAATAATTAACTATGAAAAAGAACAGAGATTAAGACCAATATAAAATCTGATCTCCTTTAAAAGCCATATTTGCGAAGTTTAAGGGCTGCCTTCCTCTGCAGGATGGCTTCTGTAAATTCTGGACAGTGAACTGCTTCACTAATAGTTTTATATGACGTGGGTATGACAGGCACATTCCCGCTGTATCAAAGCTCTTAATCCCTCTTTTGCAAGGTGTGGACCAGTAAACACTGGTCTCTCACCTCCCAGATAAGTGATCTGCTCAACTAGGCTAGATGATAGTCTGAATTGCATTCAATTAATTAAATATTCATTAGAATAAATACTGCAGTTCCAGGCTTCCTCTACTCTCATAAGTACACGAACAATTTGATCATAGACTCAAATGCTGTCTCTGCTCTATGAAGTATGTTTAATTTTCAACATCTGTTTTAGTCACTGAATCATTAAGTCGTGCTGATGAAAAACAATTTCTTGCTGAAGTGTTGTGCTGGATTAGACTTTAAAGACAAGAGGGTGTAGTTCAGATCAGGCTTTGTGTGGGTTGCAGTTTTAATGGTGGAGAGGGAAGGTGCTTAATAAAGATTATTAGGAAGTTATTAAAGAAGAAAACGGTAACAAGGAAGTCAGCTGGGAGTAGACAGAAATTGCACACTTGGTGCTGAATGGGAGTTGTCAGAAAGAGGTGCTGGGAAGAGTGTTGGAAATTTGCAAAGAGTTGCAACGTGAAGCAGTACAATTCTTGTTTTGATTCAATTGCCCTTTGTGCAGATCACGTATAGCTGTATAAACTGAATAATGTAACGATACCTAACTCGCATAGATGTTTTAACTTAACACTAGAATTTTCAGTTAATGACAGCCTACAGCTGTAGTTTAAGCTTCTTACTGTTGATAAGGCAAAGGGCTATCTTTGAGCAATATTTAATTTACTTCTGCAGAGCTTTTGTAGATTAATGATAACAAACGTCTACATCACTGTTGATATGCTGTCTTACTATTTAGTCACATATTTGGTGTGTTCTGTTGTGTTTATCTATGTTTTTAATAAGCTAGAGGGAGGGAAAATTTGAAACTGGTGTGTGCATATAGTTCATGTGACTGTATTTTTTTGGTGGTTCAGGATTCAGTTTTCTTTACTTTTTCGGTACAACTTTGTTTTATCCTTGATGTAGAAGCCAAATGCTACTCCCAGACATGGTAAGCTTTAGCTGGAGTAGTTCATGGCAAATTTTGTTCTCGTCTGCTTGATCTAAAGGAAGAACGCTGTTTAGAATAAATTCTCTTCCAGTATGGCTTACATGTGTGAACCCTTTCACTGTGGTCATGAAAAAATAATATATGAAATGGCACACACAAGATGTCTGCTGTCAGTGCAGAGGGCAAAACCTGAAAGCTTTCGTAGGAGTTGTCTATCCATGTGAGAAATTTTGTGAGTAAGATCTTTTCATGGCTGGGCTGAGTTCTGTGAAGTTCCCAGGGCTCTCGCCTCCCGTTGTGAAAATAGTATAATATTAACCAGCCTGTGAGATTTGTATTGTTTGAAACAGCCCTCAAATGTAGCCTGTCATTTCTGTATTTCAGCTGCCAAATGTAATTCATAAATTCTGATTAGATGACTGGATTGCTTGTAATTAACAAGACAATATGTTATGGATAAAATGGTTTGATACAGATGAAATTCTCACGTTAATCGCTTTTTGTCTGAAGCTAAGGGAAACTTGTTGAAATAAAAGTTAGCGTACTGATTGGTTTTTCATAAAATTTGCACACAATAACTGGATAAATCTATCAAACGCTTATTTTAAAATTTTAAAATCTTATTTCAAGATCCTAAAGACTAGCAAAAATCATTATGAAAGTGTTAGCATACACCTTTTGAAGTTACTCTTATAAACGTAGACCCAGAACTACCGATCATGTCATTACAAATCCCAAACCCAGTCGTGCCACAGAAATCCATAACAGCACTGGGCTCTCCCTGTTAAAATCCCACCCTCCCCTTCCTTCTCCCAGTTACAAAATGTTCCATCTCCGAAGTGTTGTAGGAGATTATAGAGAGTAGCCTGAGCTGTGCCCTTTGGGATTGATGGAAAAATCTGTAATAACCCGAGGTCGCCTTCCATCGCAGCGTGCCTCCTGCAGCACACTCGCGCTGCCGAGGGAACAGCTCCAGAGGCCTTGGGGAAGGCATCCCCTCGTGCAGAGCAAGGAACTGCGGGTGGGTAGTTCGGGCTGGCACAGTCATGGGGTTTCTGGCTTCTCGGTCCCCTCCCAGCCTGTGCAAGTCCAGCCTGCTTGGCTGGTATGGGAGGGAGGGCAGGCAAATCCGTGTTTGTGATGGAGCGAGGGAAATGTATCTGCATCAAAGTTCTTTGGAAATGAAAGAGTTTGGGTATCTTAAAAATGAGCATAATTTTATCCAAGCAAAACATTCCTAGGTTCTGTATAATATTCCGCATTAGATTAGACCGTCCTTTTGAATATTATAAAAGTGTATTTCAACATAAAATGCTCTAGTCTTCTCAGTTCTGAGTGTATTCCTCTGAGAACACATAGGTAACTAGATAAAATAATTTTACACGTTATCCTCTCTAAACTAGACAGTGCAAGTTACGTATTCCACAGCCCTGTGGCAGCATGTTTTAGTTCAGGCAGGTTTGTCCAGCTTTTCAGTAAATTGAAAATGTGTTTCTTAATTTCACGCACAATGCTCATCTTGTTTTCATACAATGGTAGTCAGCTCTGAATAGGAACAATTACAGCTCTGCCATGGTGCTCGTATTGTCGTAGCACCGGAGTTCTCCAGGGCGGACAGAGCCAGTGGTGCGAGCTCAGCGCGAAGCTCGGAGCTGCCTCGCCTGGGTCAGAGGGGTGCTGGGAGTCAGTGGTGTGCCTGCTGTGATACTGGTGAGAAGGAAATACCAGTGGGCGTTCATTTTTTAGGTATTTTACTTTTTAGTTCAAATTCTGTAGGTGTCAGAGTGATATAGGAATTGGGCTGTATGTTCTAGACCTCCATATTGTCTCTTCTCAGTGTTATGTCCCGATACAGAGAGTTCTGTTGGCGTCGGTGGGTTCCCTTCCTTGACGGACCTACCTCAAGTACACGGTGTGTGTGTGTGAGGAGTAAGCGGCTTTCTGAGTTTTCTGCAGCAGTAACAATTTTGAGATTTCTTAATTACAATGATTGCTGCTAAAACAGTTTCTTTTCTACTTTGATTTCTCTTTCCTGGTGCTGTTATGATTCACTCTTGGGAGATTTGGAAAACCGCTTCAGGCTTCCTAAACTTATGCAACAGTTCACAGCTGGAAATCTGACCTACTTCTTCCCCAGTTAAGAATGTCTCTGAGACTAAGCTGCAGCGATATGGGCTTCCCAAGCCCTGCCCACGGGTTAAGGAAAGAAATGATTTGTTATGAAAATTGGAAGTTTGTACTGTGAGGAAGAATAAATAGTATGCTGTAAACTAACAAATTGCCCAGTCCTTAGATTAGATTCAGTGGGAATTTTGGTTACTTGGATTAAGAACTGGACGTGGAGACTTCAAGCAATGTGTACAATTTGTTATAACTGGTCGTGGTCCACAAAATGGAAGACAGTGTCTGCAATTGCTTGTAGGCAGTGCTGGGGAAAAAAGTGAAAGAATCTATTTGGAAATGAACAAAACTGCTGCCACTTACGGATTTCTGTAATTTAAAAAGGCATATTTCATTTTTCATTCAAGAATGTGCAAATGTGCCATGTGGGCATCTTTTTTCATAGGTGTCAGTTACGGAGTTTTGTGAAAGCTTTTTGACACAATTGCCACTGCTTGGTGCATTGGATAGTGACCTGATGTGGTTTGTCAGCAGTTCCGCTGCTCCTTTCATTTCGGTGTTTAAGCAAAATACAGATTTTCTTCCCTTGCTGAAACAAACAGTGTTTTAGATTTACATCCATTTACACCAGCTGACCTTGATACGTAACGTGAAAGACCGTAAGTAAAAGACAGTGTCTGTGGAACAGGGACATATGTCAGCTGTGATTTGTATCCTGTTCTCTAGGCACTTACAGAAAATAAGGACTAATTCCCTCAGACCTGCAAAGAGGTGATTGAGAAAAAACAAACTCTTAAAACCAAGAGTAACAGATTGCGTACTGCCACGCTGTGTATGGGGTATTTCCTTTGGGATGGAAAGGCTCTGGCTTTAAAACACTTCTAGGTGATTTTGGCCAGTGGATCTTAATATGTTTATAGCTGATGACCATATCCAGATTAATTTGGGAATCCATGAAAGCCTGAGCTCTGAATATAAAAGGTTTTAGAGATTAAAGTCCAGTAATTACTGAAACTAACTTTCTTCCCTGCAGGGCACTGTTCGAAGGATTATTATCGAGAATCCTGATCAGGTAGGAAAACTGTTTAGTGCTGGAGTTCTGCTTGTGTAACTCTTCCTCCATTAATTATTTTGATTCAGTAAGGTGCTCAGCTGCCTCCATCAGGGGACGCTAAATGTTTTGAAATCACATGGCCCATACTTCTGATAGCGAGAGATGAAATTATTAGGGATTGAAAATACTACAGAATTGCCAGTCAGGCTTCCCACCTCTCAGCAGTGGAGTCTCTATTAATATGCTTCAATAGTATCGCTAGTGGAGATGAATTCCTAACTGTTTCTACTACGCTTATTTCAAATACTGTCTAGATGGAAGCACAGTCACTTTGTTTCCAAATGGACATACATTCAAATGTATGTATCTTAAAGAACTATCTCTAAGTATATGTGTCTTCAAATTACAAAAATCCCTTATCGTTTTTTAGTCAAAATTAACACTAACTCTGAATTTGCTGTTTGACAACATTTATGAATGTTTTTATTAAAATGTTTTACAGGAGCCATTATCCCCATTTCTTAGAGGGGGGAATTTCTGTCCTGGAAATAATGTCATCTATGAAAAGACAATAAGAAAATACGAGCTATTAAATCCCCACCAAGTAAGTTGGTTTTTTATATCATCTGTTGCGAAAGAAAACTCAGATGGTAGCAGAAAAGTAATGTTCCTGGGTTGGGTTTTTTTTGTTGGTAACTACTGCCAACATGAGAGTTGCCTTGTTGAATTATAGGACACATTCTCAAAGTAAATGAAACTTTCTGTATGGAAGGAGAGCAGAAGTTGGAAGGTTTGCTGTATTTTTACTAAGAATTTATTATTTGAGACTAATAGTGAAAACTGCTGTTATGTCTCTAGCACTGTCAGTCTTTATCTGAATACTGACTGAGAATTAATTTCTTGCCGTAGCTCCACAACAGAATAACCAATACGAATTTTTACACAAAATGAATTGAAAAGACAAATTTTAGCTTTTTTTTTTTTTTCTTTTTTTTTTTTAGTGATTCTTGAAAAAATATATTTGGTAAAGCTGTCTGAAGTTTCAGCTGAGAATTGGTGTTTTGGCAAAAATATTACTTGCTTTTTTATTGCTCTGAAATACTGTTATTTTCAACAGCAAAAATTTTGAAATAAAGGCTATTTCAGAGTGATTAGTCTTACCGGTTTGGTTTTTTTGTTTGTCTGTTTGTCTTTAACTTAAGTTTTCATTCCATTCTGGATTTTAGATAAATTAGGTGTGATAGGGGAAGTGGAAAGGGAAAAAATCTGACGTAATGATGAATAATAGCTTTTTTCTTCCCACAGAATAATGAAGTGTGGAGTCTAATCCTTGTAACCATATTTCTACTTCTGGTTTTTTGTTACCCAGGGTGTATCTAGATTTACATCAAATCAGGAGTGTAGTTTTGAAGAAAATTTCCAGTCTCCTATGACATATTGCTCTTTATTTTACACTGCACCGTGGTCTTGGACCATGCAAACTAGATTTCTTTCAGGTGAACTTGAAACATGTCAGAAGAGTGCACCCAGTGTGCTACAACTGCTAATGGGTGTGTAGCCCATTCAAAACCCGATGTAAAACCTCCTCAGATACGTAGAATGTCAGTATTGGGTCCTCACTCTGCTCCTCTTGCATCACTGCGTGATGCGGAGGTAATGTATTCTCTGTGTTCTGATTTTGGTGCAGAATTAGATGTTGGTTCAACCTTTTAAATGTAACTGCATTGTGAATTTTAAGTCAAAATGTCCTGAAGCCTAGGATGTGCATTTATATACTTCTACATAGAATACAAAATACATATTTTTTGAAGCAAACTTGTAAAAGCCATGATCTAGAGAAACAATGACGTTTGCTAAAATCGGTAACTTTCAGTGTTTTGACTGGAACATAAACTAGTTTCTAGTTTATTGTTTTGGTGCATGGTTTTGCAAAAAGCACTTTTCTTCATTCTAAAAACAAGACGTGTCCCTTATATATTGTACATTCTGAACCTGGAATTGCTGAAAGCATTTATAGAGGAAAATGTCTTGAGCCGTTTCCTGTACTAAATTTTTTTCTAACTGAAATAATGAAAACTCAGTTCAACTGGAGCTCTTTTTTATTTCTAAAGGACTTAATGAAACAGGACATGCATGTGTTTTAAATTAAATAATGGATGCCCCCGCTGCCTGAGTATGTTAAGAGTAACACCATAATGAAACGTACAACTCAGGAAAGGTGTATCTGTGCTTTTCATTTGCAGCTACTAAAATTTGAGGAGTTGGTGAATTACCTTGAAGTATAAAAGTGTGAGGCAAATTCATGTTCAATTAGGGAAAAAAAAAATTTTACTAGGATTATTAAAATATCTGAAACTGTCATCAGTCTTTCCATGCAAAACCACATCTCTTTCATTTATATATTCATATTAAGCTTCCATCTCATTAAGATGTGTTCAGCAGCTTAAAAAAATTCATTCTTCTTTCTTAGGAGAAGCAATATCAGTTTTCCCACCAATGTCAGATTCCCCAGCAAGCCGATCAGTGCCATGTTGTCCAGCCCTGCCAGCACTCTGAGCAGTCCCAAGTCACTCACCAGTGCCAGCAGACACAGACCAGTAGCCCCTGTGAAATAATTCCAATCTCTGTGAGCGATGACTGCAGAGGAAATACAGTGAGGAGGGTGACGGTTCAAACATGTGAACCGGTAAGAATCGTTTGCTGAATGTTTTACTACTCACAGTGTATTTTTGTTTTGTATGCAGAATACAAAACTTTACAGATATATAAAATTACTAATCCCTGGTCTCAAAAGTTCTTGTTCAAACACATAGTAGGGTTATTAAGCACCATACACCCATTGCAAGTGAACAGCAGAGTTTGTGTCTGTTGCAGGGAACTTCTTTGCATGCTGTGATGGCAGATGTTGTCTAGAACTGTCCAAGACTGTCACATGCTGTTAAGGGGGGAAACAAAAAGCTGTTTTAGGTGGTGTATCCTATTTCTTCTTGGCCTAGACCTGCACTTAATTGTAGTGACTGATCATCATTCTCTTGTCCTTTAAATATGTTAAGTCTTGCTGGTTTGTTTGGGTTTTTTCTTTATCTGGGAGTGTTACCCATTGATCGAGTCAGGTTTCATCTGTCAGTCTCTGTACCACAAAGACTGAGTAGTGTAAGGCTTATGCCTCTAGTTTTGGAGAAAAGATACGTTACTTTATAAACTGGACATACATAAATTCAGGATTGCTTTCTGTCTAAACTGATGGATAAAGATTTCAAATATATTTCAATTTGATGTAGAAGTATTTGACATAGATTCACTGGAAGCACAAAACTAGCTTCCTTCGCCCTTCATTTTACAGCAGGTTGCAAGTTCTGGAGTTTCTAAGGGCTGCAGGAGGCTTGCTATGCTCCTATACTGTTGTTTCAGTTGTGGGAGGGAGTGTAGCAGTCCTTCCTATGCATCTATTCAATATGTAGGTGTCAAGACAAACATACTTGGTGACCTTAGTGTTAGAGCTACGTGGAATCCTCCATAGCCAGACACTCCCATAAACAAACTTACGTACACTCAGTTTGGGTTGCCACTGAAATTCTTTTATTGTTCACGTACGTAAACATTTGAACTGTGGCAATACAAATACCTTTTTTGCAGTGGGGAATCTTGCACCCAGCTGGTTTTATCTGGGTGCTGCCCATAGGTGCTTACCCACTACAGCTATGGAAACGTATATTAATGAAAGATTTCCTAATTCTCAACACTTTCCAAATTAGAATAATGTGATATTGCCGTAGAAGATAATACTTCGTGTATTTCTTCTTGTTGTAAAGGAGGTAATTTATTTCTGTATAGTTAGCAAAAAACCAGAACACATGGAAGACTCTGTAACAAAGAAAAGAACAGTGTAAACAAATTGCAAATTAGTAAGCACAAACAAAACCAAATCCGTTATACTTGTAGCATTTTTGTGTTCAGCTTTCATCCCAAAGAAGGGAACTCAATTATGATCTTTGTGCGTATCTTCTCCTAGGTGAATTGCTCTCAGGAAAATAACGACCAGCTGGACTGCCGCTACTTTGGTGAGCTCCTCGCTGAACTGAACCGCAAGACCAATGACTTGTACAGTTGTTTACTACAGCATGTGGAAAAGATAGGAGGAAGGTATTGGCATTGTATCTGTTCTATCATTTCAGTATTCCAGAAATCCTAGCATTGTACAGTTGAGAGGACAGTATTGTTTGCAAGTTGGTTTTTGGTTTTTTTTTTTGCCTGACAATTAGAATTGGCTGTGTATTTTACACATTAATCTAATTTGCTGAGTAACTGAGCACATAAAAATGCTGTAAGCCAAGTAAATTTATTGAATCTGATGCTTTTTCAAATTGTTTAGACTGATATCCAGTAAGAATTACGTATCCCACGCTTTTTTGCACATAGAGCAAACAAGTATACTTACAGCATGAACATAAACATATGTTTAATGATACAATTCTGTTGTTACGTCCTGAAGAGGGAAACAATCCAAGTGTCCAAGTTGCCATTTCCTTTGTTCTGTCATGGTGTTATGTTATGTCATCGATTAAAAGGTGGCCATCATAAGGCATAAAGCTCAGTATCTACATGCAAATTAACGTTAAGCATGTACTCTGCAGAGCCCCACAGATTGTCTTTGAAAACAAATGCAGAATCACAGCAGTCAGTAATCTGAGTCCTCACAACGTTCTTACCCTTCCCTCACCATCACCATTGCTTCATTTCTCCCCCCTCGCTCCCGGTCTCGTTTGGTGCTTTCCAAGTTCACTGAAATAAGAAAAGTGGTCCTGTAGCAGGGGAAAAGTGGAATTTAAGCATCACAAAAACCCTGACGCTGCTAAGTAAACACTTCAGGCAGGTCAGTATATTGCAGCATAGTTCTGGGTCAACCATTACCCAGCCAATTAAGAATGTAATTGGGTTAACTGAACATAGTTGGGATAACTGCCCAAAGAAAGAGAGATAGCCAGCCTGGACAGGTATCTGGACTGCTATTAGTATTCCGGTCTCCTCAGATACTTCTACATGGAGTCATATTTAACAACTCGTGTTGCCTGGCACCTTAAAAGGAAGGTAACAGCTCTTCATCTGATACAGAACCTTCCTTGCTCCATATTTTAAAGATAATCTTTTTATAGTTGTGAGTGCGGGTATGAATTCTTAAAGTTCTCAAGAAGCTTTCTGTTAATCGGTCCCTTGGATCTTCTCTGTTTTACAGGAACCATGACATTGAATTTTCGTGTCAGGTAAGCATCAGGCATGCTCGTAGCAAGCTGTTCCCTGACATGTAGTGTTAATAATAATGGTGTGGATCTTCAAGCAAATTAAGCCAAGCCAGTTTAAATGAAGGATGCTGGTCTTTGTTAGTTAATGATTCCTGCTTGTTAATAACATTCAGAGCCTGAAACCTACTGCTAGGCGTGTATTTGCAAATGTGACAATATTGAAAGGAAACTTTAATAATTTGCATTATTCCAGTATGAGAGTCAAATTTTGAAGTGTTTCCTGTTGTGCCAATAGTGGTTTCATTGTAAAACAAACTTACACAGCTACATGTATTTTCACCAGGCATTTGCAAAGGATCTTTCACTCTCTTGCCAGTAAAGCTGCTGTTCAGCTGGTACTGAACATGTACTGCCATGCGCCGCAAGAAGTGAAGAATACTGCCTCTCACAGAAAGGAGAGGAACATAAGTTGACAGAACAGACGTCCTACGTCTACAGAAAGCTCACTTTTGTGAGTCGGGCCATGACAGAATCATCAGTAGCTATCTTATTTTTAAAGGCACTGTGTATATAGCAGAAATATTTGTCTAGAATTAAATTACATGAAGCAATGCCACGTAATCACTGGCAGTATCTCCTGTGACACATTGGTCATCTTTCGTTTACTTACAGTCTGTTCTTTGTTTAGAAGCATGAGATTTGCTTCTGTCAAAAACAGCTGGGAGTTCTGTTTTAGCGTCAGCTGTTATTTCTTGAGAGAGGGTTGTTTTGAATACTGCTTTTAAAATAAATGTTAAACTCAGTGATTTGAATATATGCTTCATGTATCACTTCATCTCAGTTTTTATATGCCACACATATGTAAGACTTTGGAAATTTTCTGGATACACTTTGATCTATTTTCATTCTTATTTGCCTTGTACTAAACATGTTTTTCATAGTAGAGCTGTGTAATTAGTGAAGAAACCACATTGTGATCTACCAGGCAAAATTCTTAACCAAGATGTCTCCCCCTTCCTCCTTTCTTTGCTTAGACTGAAGATATTGAAGATTTAATTCCCAAAGGACTGTCTGAGGCAACAAAGCAGCAGATTCGTTACCTCCTCCAGGTATGTGAGTGGGGTGGAGGGGGTGTGTGGAAGCCTGTAACAACTTGAAACTTAACCATACCAGGGATTTTGTACGTAACTTCACTCTCTGTTGTACTTACTCCTTTTTGTCTAGTGTAAAGGGCACAGAATCATACAGGTGGCTCCAAGTGACATGTTGTGGCAGTTGGTTCCACAGACTACTTGTGTATTTTAAACTGAGCTTTACTGGTGCTTTCTTGCAGTTTCACTGGAAACCATCTTGGCTTTTGACCGATCTTAGAACACAGATCTTTCACCTTTTTATTTGTTTGTGGAGTATATTAATGCTTTACTGTAAAAGCTAAAGGCAAATAGTAGGTGTTTTACCTACTATGTTGAATTGGATATCAATTACCAACTACATGTAATGGTTGTAACTTACGCCTCACCTTTTACAAATGTTCTGGTTAAAAACTTCTAACATAGTACTAAGTTCTGAGGCATGCTTATGACATTCGGTTACAAAACATAACTATTTCTGGTTTGGTTCCGTTTATAAAGGCTTTTGTGTTTCTTCTGATCTTGTTCTTTAGCTACCTGACCATCTCAACCTGCCTTTTCAGTCACCAGTCACATAGGCTTGGCTGTAAGGCAGTCAGACAAGAATGCAAGGTTCTGATAACGGTGGTTCATTTTGTTACTTCCGAGCACTGTAATACCCTCTGCAGCGTGTTTTTTAGAAAAACACTTGACCTCTTTATGAAGTGCTTTGAAGATAGCTTGATTGGAATTGGCCCCCGCCTTTGATAAAACATGAAAAACAGTGCTGTAGCATGAATCCCACTGTCGACTCCAGAACCATTTGACATGTAGGTATGTTAGAACAGGATCCAAAACAACCTGCGCTGCTCAGCAGGTGTGTTTAGATCTGGTCTCCCTGAGGTAGGGGTAAGGTGATCCTGCCTGGGAGCTGCAGCTTAGAATCACTTCCTGGTAAAAAATAGATTTGAATAAAGTTGTGAATGAGCAACCTGGTCTGACTTCACAGCTGATCCTGCTTTAAGCAGGAGGGTTGGACACGGTGACCTCCCAAGTCCCTTCCAGCTTGAATTATTCTGTGATTCTTTTACAATGGAGATGGACACTGACACCAAAATATCTCATGACCTTATGTTAGAACACCATCCCAGGAAGCAGGTTCAGCTCACCTCTGTGTGAAAGAGCGTAAAAACACGTATTTCCTGTTTTCTGTAAGTCCACCTGGTTATGCTTAAAAAAAATGCAGCTAAAATGTCTTTTGGGGAACCAGATTTTGTCAGCATACATACGAAGTGTGCTCACAGACTACAGACCCCTCAGGCCTTTCGGACAGAGTTACGTGTGGTATGTTTTTACATCCGAGAAGGATTCTGAGAAAGCTGTCAAACTGCACCGGTAAAGACTCTGCTGGTATGCCCAGAGGCTCAACTCTTAAGAGCGTGCAAAATTTCACTGTAGAAGTACATGACACCTGTGGAACTTAGCAACCTCTAGCACTAAGTAATTGCTGAGTGGAGATTTACTTACATTTTCACAGTCTAAATTCAACCATTTTGCCTTAATTCCTTCTTTTAATCTACTCTTACAGTAGATTTCACAATAAAACCAACAAAACCGTAAGTCAAAACTGGAATTCCACTTTAATTAAAAACCAAACAAACAGGTTTGTTACACTAGAAGTGTTATTTTTGAAGCCTCAGTCACATAATAGCACCAGTGGGGATAAAAAAATACAACAAGGGCTAATCACCATATTGGTGGAGATCTTGATAGCTTTCTTCAATTGGAATGATCAACAAAGTTAAGGGAAAGCATCAGAGGAAGAGAAACAGACAGGAGGATTTCATTTTTGTCCAGATGGTGAAAAATACATCTTTTGCATAGAATATTCAGCCTTTCCAGAGAGATTTGAGGAATTATTTTGTGTGTTCTTTCAAAGTCAGTTTTTCTTCTTTCAAATATTAGAAATGTATTATGAAATGCAACAATTTGTGTTTTAACATGAATCAACACACAGCTGTTAACATGCATTAAAAGAAAAAAAGAGAAAGCCTTAGGTTCTTGTGCACTACTGCCTTTCTTTTTCATCCAGACTCCTTTAATCTTTGGATTTTTTCCTTTTAAAGGGACGAGTTGGTTGTATGGCTTTTTTAATTTATTTTTTAAAAAATTTTAATTAAATTCTTTTGCCCTTGGGCTGAAAGTGTGCTTTGCCAGATCTCAAAGGTGACAACTCATTCATCTGTGGCTTCTGAGGTAGGGGAGTTATTTCTTTAAATCAGTGTAAGTCACAAAGCTCTGAATGCTCAAAAAATGGTTGTGCAATATTAACACATTTATTTATCCCTTTATTGGTGTACAAATGCAGTTCTTTACTCTCTTGTTCCTTCCATATTAAAAATGTTATGCTGTGTTACAAGGCAATAATTAAAAAATTACGCCATTTGCAGAATAAAGTGCATGAAAATGTGTTTCTTCGTAGAAATTGTGGGCACTTCAAAGAATGATGTGCAGTAGTTCTAACAGTACAAGTTATTTTCAGCTGTATAGCAGTTTTCTGTCCTACCCATTGTCAAGCATATTGTAAACAAAGCACACTAATTCATCAGAAGTACACACTTTAATTTTTTTCCCCTCCTAGATGAGAGTGACATCAGATAAATCTTTGAGACTTGTGCTTTCCACTTTCAAAAATCTACGTGAAGAGCTTTGCCATTTGCAGGATGACTTGGGGGTAAGCCGTATTGTTCAGTTCCCATGGCCTCATCCATTTGTTTTTACCTGTCAGTAAGAAGTCCGTTATGATGAAATTTAAATTGTGAAGTCCAGGTGCTTTAATGGAAACGGCTGGTTTATTAATGGACCTGCAAGACTCGTACAGTGGATGAGGTTGGACTTCTTTCTAGCAGTGGTTTTCAAGTGTTGAATTTGTTGAAGCCTAAAAAACCAAATACTTTCAAAGGAAGAAAAGACCCTGCTGAGTGAAATTACATTTAAAGCTCTGAATTAGTATATACAATGCATATGTATCTACATCGGTGTAAATGCATGGAACTGTGTTTTTACTTTTAACACGGACAAGGAGTATACACCAAGTGCCTATTTACTAAGCGCTGTCCCAGGAATCAGGAGACCTCCCTTCCATTCACTCCTGACAGCGTTGTAGTTCCCGCTTCCTGGGAAAGCTGTTGTCAGCTGGTGGCTTTAACAACTCCAGTGGCTCTCGAGGGTACAGGCAGCCCAGTGCGGAAGCTGGAGCTCTACAGCTACTGATACGGATAATTGCCATTAGGAAAGCAGAAACATCTCCCACACCAGCCCAAGTGCTCAGCACCACTGGAAACTTCACAGCGTTCCCTTGTAAAATGCAAAGTTTAGAGGAGAGGGAGTTTTAACTGTCATTTTTAACACAGAACAAGAAGTCTGTGCAGTGAAGTGGTCTTAGTTTTGGGGTTTTTTTTTGGTTTCTGTTTCGTAACTACAAATAATTGTTTCTGGGACAGACTGAAAGAGCAGTGTCCAGGATCCCAGTGCTTACCACGCAACACAAGGCCACACTACAGTGATGGGCAACTGTGTGCTATGTAGTTAAAAAAAAACCCCATAGTTTCAAGAAAATTGAGTATTTTCTCAGTTCTAAAACATCACTTACTAATTACTCAGGATGTTGCACTTTGAATATGGGAAAAGTTTACTAAAAAATTGCAGCTGTTGACCGAAAATACTTTTGTCTTACAGAAGTTAGAAACTGACAGCGTCTTACTTAAGAAGGATTTGGCTTTTAAAGATTCTCAAGTAAAAGAATATGAAACTATGTTGACTTCTCTGAGAGAGAATAATCGTCAGCAGCAGGTAAATCTAAAAGCGTATTTTCAGGGAAACTGCAGTCAGCCAAAAACCAGCCAGTCTGCTGACTTTTGAGTATTCTGAGTAATTGCTGCCTGGTATAGGTTTATGTATGTGTGTGAACCGTGTTAATTCCTTTCGGAACGCCACGTATTCATTCCACTTCTGTGCTTTCCAGCAAGGACTCAGAGACAGTACTGCAAAATGTCGCTCCCTGGAAGAACAGCTCCTCTCTCTTCGGCTCAGTGAGGGAGAAAAGGATTGTCAGCTAAAGGAACTGGAGTACTGCAAGCGTGCCTTGGAGCAAGAGATCCAGAGCCTTAGACTACAGGTAAGGCTCGCTTGTTCTGTGTTCAATAGCTGTTACTCAGATACAGATGCATTAACGTATGAAAATCAATGATGAAAACTCTCTTTCAAAAATAAAAAAATATTTAATTTTCTGTAGACCTGCTCTAATCCAGCACTACAGACCACCACAGATGAGCTCTCTAGCCGTTACGTAGAGATGATCAATAACTTGAGAGAGGATAAAGATCGTGAGATCCGCAATCTTAGGGTAAGTTGTGTAACTTGGCACGTGTGTATTCCTCATCTTGTAGGACTGCAGGTAAACAGCTTCTTTTTTAATTAAGGAAGAGGAAAGATCTACCATACGTACTTTTTTAGGTATCTTTTGGTTCTGCAGTTTCTTTGTACATAGACACTAATGATGGCTCAGAAACCTTTATGGTAGAACATAAAACTGTGATTTAAAAAAAAATACAATTCCTTAGATACAGAAATTAGGGGTTAATCAGATTAGCAGTCTTTCCTAAAGGGGTATTTTGTGTGTCCTGATAAAGTAAGAAACTAGCCAAAAGACACCCAACAGAAAATAAAGATAAGTCCCAGTCAAAGCTACATACAGGAAACGTGTCTCATTTAAAGCACTGTAGTACTGTTTCACCACCCTGGAAGCCAATTCAACTTCTTCAGTGACGTATTACCTTTATTGAGTTATAAACCTATTAAATTGGACTGAATTCTACCAGTATCAATTAGTACTTTCTGAATTTACTGTGCAGCTCAACATTCTTGCTTGAAAATCATCAGGTTTTGTGTATGTCCATGTATGTTTGTATGTCCATAGTGTTTTTTAAATTACACTAGTTCAAATCTTACTGTTCATAATTTAATGAAAAAAACCATCCGGAGTCCTAGATACATACTGAAGGGTCACTTGCAAGGAGCACCAAACACCTAACTATTCCTTAACATATGTTTTGTAGTCTCAGTTATGCCAATTCCAGCAGGATATATCAAGGAGAGAAGGAAGTAACAGTGACTTGCAAATAAGGTTGCATGAACTGACGTCGATGTTGGAGGAGAAAGATGCTTTTATTAAACAACAGCAAGAGGTAAAATAATACAACTTGCTTCTCTTCTAAGAATTTCTGTATTTAAGCCTCCACTCACTGTGTAGGTGGAAGTCACTTGTGCTCTCCTGGTTCAGGAATCAGGGTTAGGATTTTTTTTAACTGAATGCTGTTCCTCTGCCAGTCTTTTGGAAGGACAGACTTTTTCAGACTGCTCTTTGAGAGGAATTTCTGCAAATATTTTGTTGTGACTTTAGTGAACTAATACTTCAGAAAATGCTATTTCATTTGAATGTTTACTTTTGGTTTTCTCAGGACCTCTTCAGATTGAAGCATGAGAAATTATCAGGCAGTCAGTCCCCTGGTGTAACAGCTATCATCACTAAGAAGTAATGTAGTTATTCACCTTTCTTAAAAATACATCCTTCTGATTTTCCATTGTATAGTTGCTATTAACCAAGTTCTTGCCTCCTGAAAATGTCTTAATACTGCCTGTTCAACTTAAAGGGGAAAAAGTCGAGATAGGTTTTCCTGTTGGGGGAGGATTCAATACTAAGCACTGTAATAGCAATTAATTAGAGGGGTGGCCAGCATGTTCAAGTGACATTTAAAGGACTATATTAGCTTTTTAGTTACTAGTGAAAATCTTTGGGGATTAATGACTGGAAGGACTATGTGGCAAGATCGGCATTAGGTATGCAGATTTCAGTTTACAGGTTTGCAACTCTTTTTAACACAGGTACAGGAACCAGTATCCTATTCTGGGTCTCTTGTCTGATGACTACAAGGTTACATCACCTGTCAATAAATCACAAACCATTGTAATTGAGAGGACTGGAGAAATATGGAAACACGTAAGTTTACCTAGAGATCGACTGTACAGTCTCTGAAATTCCTAAGTATTCAATTTGACTTCAAAGAAAGTATTAGCCAAAATTGACATCTGAGAGAAAGCCATAGTGTTAATTTAACTTGGCTGCAGAAAGCAAAATGACTGATTAAAGTCAAGGAACTGTACGGTCTATTGCAAGAAGGCAGTAATTGCTGGGTGGAGTATAAATAAAATAGCCTTTCATTGTTTTCTCTGAGACATAATTACCTTTAACAAAACAAGTGGCGTTGCTCTAACACCCTCAGGCAGAAGGCAGTCTTCTGGGGGGCATCACGGTACTGGGGAGGGAGGGAGGGACTTCTGTGTTGTGCTCTCAGGTGAAGGAGTGTTTTGGGTGGGCAGTATTCCTCTGAATCATCAGTATTAATGACTCCAAGCTTACTACTAAAACATATTAAGCACCACGTCCCTGAAGCTTACACTGAGACAGGGCAGCGACTAACCCAGGAAATGCAGAAGAGTGGTGACTTTTTAAGGAGTGGTTCAAAGTAAAAATAGAAAACAGGACTGCAGAAGCTATTTATGTTACAGGGCACAAGGTAATGTTGCCAAGCCTGAATACAAGGAAGAGACTTGAGAAAGATCAACACAGCCAGTTCACAGACACGTGTTCTGAACAGTGGGCTCTGATGGAGTTGTCTGCAGACAGAGTATGGCAGAGCAGCACAAATAAACAAGTGTTAAGAGAGTCACTTTGTGGGGGGACACGACCAAGAAAAAGACAATTATGTGAGCAGCCTCAGTAGCTGAAGGGTAAAACATCTGGCATCTTCTAAAAGGCTATGTTACCCCGAGTAGGACTAAGAAAATACAAGGTAGAGGTCACTGGCAAACAGCAGAGTTTTATTACTGATCTCTAAAACTCATCCAGTTGCACTGCAACCTAGTGAAGTGTCAAGGAATTTAACAGTAATAAATTACAAAAATAAAGCCAAAACCCCCTCCCTCCTAGCTTACTTGAAAAGTTAGTCCTACTTTCCATTCTAAAAAATGGAAAAGATGAGCATACTCTGCATTTGACGAGATCAGTATCATTAAATAAATGAGAACTGTTTGTATTTTAAGTTTCCCAAGCTCTCTATCAATCACTAGTGCAAGCTTCAGCTGAAATAAAATTACTTTGCTGCAAGATAAACTTGTTAAGTTTGAGAAGTGCCAATTTCACCTTTATTCCAAGCTTTACAAGTACTTTTTCTGTGTTTATGTACTGTCAGCCAAATCTTTACATCTGCATTCATTATTGAATAGTAATGCTGATAGGTATCTGAATAGTGTGGGTTTTATACTGGAAGTAAGCAGCCTGTACATGATACTGTCTTTCAAGCAACAATTACTTGTCATGGTCAGTCCTTCGGGATACTCAAATGGAAGTATTTAAAAGTTCCTTTAAACACTGATCCTAGTTATATTAGAGAAAACTTTTAGGGTAGAAATTTTGTAATACCTACTATTTAGGTATCTGGTAACTCCCTGTTCTTAGTTGTTTTCGCAAGTACAAAAAAAGCTACTGTCCTTGTTTTTGTGTTTACTGGAGACAGTGAATTGTGCCAGTTCTGACATCTGCCCCTGGCTGAATAAAACTGTTCACTTAATGATACGACTTTGACCTTGCCAGCACTGACATGCTGAGTGTTTGTTAAGGAGGGAAAGGCTCACTGGCCACTTGAGACACTTCAAAAGTCAGGCTGTTAGAGAAAATAAATCTGTAATTAAATGAGGCATGCTTTATGTACCAGAGAGTTTTGTTTTATATACAGAAATAAGTTTGTGTATTTTCTTCTAACAAGCTGCTTGTTTCTTTCAGGAATAAAGAAATCCCTAAACCATCAGAGCTGTTCAAAGGAGTTCACGATGGCTAAAACTGCTTTACTTTATGCTATTTTACATCCAAAACAGGTTCAGTCTGATAGTGAGAAAGGCTGGGAAACAGGGAACACATTAAGGACATGGAAGCGTGAAGATGATGAAAAGCACTGTCTCATCCTCACCATAAAGAACTCGGTTACCTGTGTCCATAATCTGCCACTAACACCTGTGCACAAATGTTACTTGTACTTTTTCATGCACTTACTTACTTTTTGCTCAGAAGAGAGCGGTGTGCCATGCTTTTGTGGACTTCAGTTGTTCTTGACATGACTAACCTCTATTCTTCGGCCAGTCCTGAACCAACTAAGAGACAAGGGAAGAAGTCTCAAACCTTTTCCTCTTTGTACTATTAGCCGTATTCTTCTGTCCTGTTCCTCATGCTGAGAAGTGAGAACGATACAAATTTCAGTCCCACAGATACTGAATGGCTGGTTTCAATACAGAGAGATTCACAGATTTCATCTACTGCTGAAGCAAACCCCAGAAACAACCTTCACGGGGAACTTTAAAAATACCTCACTGAAAAACACTTGCCCTACATCTGCCTATGTATGGGAAGCTAAAACACAAAGGAAAATGACTTAATTACCCCAGATACACAACTCCTCAAACTTAGCTACTGAACTGGCAAATACCAGAGTTACCTAGTTCAGTGAAATGATTGGGCGAATGCTGATTTTAAAGAATGTTATTGACCTCAGAGTTGATGTATTTTCAGCTGAATCTTTGTAAGCCCCCAAACCAGCCATAAGTATTTATTTGCTGTGCTTGAAAATTTCAGTAACTTGGTATGAAAGTAGCTGATAGACTAAATTTCGTTATCAGACCAACCTTCCAGTTACAATTCTTGCTCCTTGCAGGACCACAGAGATTCTCTCATAATGATTTGGTATTAATAAGTTAGTTGTCCAAGCAACACAGTGCAGAGAATCGTAAGGGAAGTTTTAAACTATGCAGTCAAAAGGTGCTAGCTCTTTATCATGGGGTTCTTGCTTTGCTTTATTTCTGCAGACATTTATTTCTATTTACAAATAATATATATCGTAGACAATGTTTAATGGTGAAAGAACACTGTAGGCTATGTGTAACTATGAAATAAACCTAAGTGTAACTTTCTGAATCATGTCTGTCTGTACTGGAAACATCTCGTGTCTACGTGACAGGCTGGAGGGGGTTCTTTAGGTGGTGTGATACTGCCTTTTTTTAGAAAACGTGTTCCTCTAAATGAATTGTTACAAGGAAAGGAACAGTGTTAGGTCCCTTTTCTTGCTACTGATGCCAGTCCCCGACTCAGTTAATGGTGGGATGTCAAAGATGACCTCATGTTCTTCCTAATGGGGAGAAAGAGCCGAGGGTAAAACCTGCTTATTGCACTGCTTTTTGAGCCTAAGACCGGCCTGCAGTTTCAGAAGCAAGTAAGAGTATGCACCATCAACCAACCATCCCTTTATCTTTCTATAAAAAATAGGTTTTAATTAGTTAAAAATTAAATATCCTCGTTTGAATGAGGAGTGCCTCACCCCACTGGAATCAATAATTACTACATTCTAAAATAATCCCCTCATCTCTGTATAGCAGTTAGATATAACGTACATATACACGCAGAGTTAACATACTAATGACACAGAATAATGTCAAAGTGTATCCTATCCCATCCCAATAAACAACTTTAGTTACACTGTCATCTAATGACTTTGCACCTTTGGTGACCTAAATGATAAATAGAAGAGGAAGAACACCCCAATTGTTTAATGCCGTCACACTGTTATCTGTGCATAACTGTGCGGTTATCCCGACTGAAGGAGACACAAAATGATTTGCTGACTTACCGTGGTCTTTGCCATGACCTCAGCTGGGCTTGACTAGTTGGAAGCGTTACACAAACAGCTTGGAAAAGCTATGAAGAGCAGAAACGTGAGTTACTAATGGACATACTTACTGTGCACTCATTTCAGCCACTGCAAGGGTTGTACAGTGTATTTACTAACCCTTCCATCCAGTGACACTAACCAATGTTTCTTTAACTCTGTATGACTTATTTAAGACCATGTAACAGCATAACGCAAGCAGTAAACGCCCTTAAAAGACAGAAACATGCAGGGTCTGAACACAGAGCTGTTGGGCATGGTGGTGTAATTTAATGACAAAGGCCATGATAAGGCATATCATCTGTCTTGCATGCACAGCTGCATTATGATAAATTTGAAAACACTGTGATTGTTCCCCATACTGGAAGAGACGGGTAACATACATACTATTTTAAAAAAAGCCCAGTTTGCTAATCAGGAAAGACAGATGACAGTACTGTATTGCGTAGCAAGGATCAGCTTCTCTAAGGCTTGTTGAGAGTATTTTAAGACTTCTGCACACTCTAAACGCCACAGAGCTGATGGTCGTTAACACCACATGTTACTCACAGATAACGCGAAGCAATAGATACTTGTCAAAAAGCTGAATTAGACTAGTAGATGAAGCATAATGCCCATTTGGGGCTGGTTTTTCAGACCAGATGTATTTAAAAAGCAAATTTAGTTTTTTTTTTAATAGAAGTACATGTTATTTGCTGTAGTGCCAGCTGTTGCCTCTTTTCTGTTGAACTGAAACTGATTTACCTAACATTATTTCTGCTGGAGTTTACAGAAACACATTTTTCTCATTTACTCATCTCTGTAGATGCTAGTTATCACCCTAATTATAAACAGTATACTTTAAATAATTTTTCTGTTTAGACTTATTAGACTGTCTTTATCAATAGTGTTATTGAATAAACCCTCACTGCCTGAACAGATTTGACAGCATGCAGAGTTTCTTGTTCTTACACTGAAGAGCAGGAGAAAATTGTCTTCTGGTTTTTATGACTGACTTTTCCACACAACTCAGTGTGCAACATGGAACAGTTTCTCTGCCTCAGCTGTAAAATAAAAGCCAAATGGAGCCCTGGTTCAAAAGTTACTGACACCTCTACCATTCTGTCTGAAGAGTCGACATAGACTGACTACTACGTCAAGGTAACTTACCTTTACCTTGAGAGTACTCTGCTGGTGTTCTTCCGTATTTTCTCTCTCAATCTCATTACCTTTAATTGTGGGCATTTGAAACCTGAAGAAAGAAAAATACAGATGATGATCAAGACATGAATCACTTTTAACTGCTCCTGGCTTTTAGGAGTTCTTAGTCTGTCATTCAAATAAAAAAAAGCAGTAACAAATCTGACATCATAGAGCAACCCTTCCACGTTTGTGAAACTCGCTGCTTGCTCAAGCAACCATGATGTGTTTGTACATCACATACAGCACCACAGGAGCAGGCAGAGGAGAAACCCAAACACGGTCGACAGCTGAACCACCTGAATGTTGTGCTCCCAGGTAGTGAACAGCTTTACAGCACAAGTCACCTTTCCTGCTCCTGGTATTGTGGAGCGGCATCCCATCACAAATGCTGGGAAAGGTAATTCGCCCTGTAAGTGTTGCTGCAGGGACAGATTTGCAATAATCTGACAAGCAAGGACTGTTTTCCACAAAACAGCTCAAAGCCCTTACTGAAAATGTGGCGAAAGGCAAGACATACATAAACTTCACTACGGAAAGTATGAAAGATGATCATGTCTACTAAGGAGTACCGTTAAAGAACAGGGATCATGCAACTTCACAACAACGATGGGAGACATCATTCAGTTTTCAGGACAAGTAATAAAATACGACACCACCAACTTCTATCATTCAATTCAACATTTAAGTCAAAACACTTGCAAGGCTTACAGGTGGTAGTGTATCTCTTTCACTTGTTCCTACCACCACTTAGGAACTCATCTGCTTTGAAAATGAATAAGCAGGACCTGCCTGTAGAGCACTTCATCCCATCCTAAAGGCTTCATCAGTTTGGGTAACAGAAGGCGGTTTGCTGCCAGCTCAGGGGAGGGAGCCAGGCAGGGCAGAAGTACAGGCTACACAGAGCAGGGATCTGTGGAAGTACTGAGATAACAAGTTTTACTGTGATTTGACGTGGCGCATTTTTAAATTCATGACAGCTCCATGGTAACAATACAACACCATCACAAATTCTCTTAAATATTTACTGGGAAAGCGCACTGAAAAGAATCTAGGAACTGTGCCTCAAACTGCTGAGGATTCAGGTGAAATTTTATTCTTATATTTAAGAAGATTTAAAATGCCACTTCCTAATAAAATCTTCTGTCAAGAATACCAACCACTTGCTTTAATACTGAATTTCAGTTACGGGGGAAACACGGTTGTAGGAAAAAAAAGAGGAAAAAAGGGTTCTACCTGAGTCTTATCTTCTGATGGATGAATACATGCACAAGATATACATAAGAAGATTCTAAAGTACTCAAACAACATACACAAAGTAAGAGCACTGCATACAACACCACTTCCTCTCAGATTTCTCTTTGTCTAGGAGGCACATTCCTTTATTTTCCCTTCCCTAAACCCAACTTCTACGTCATTTCCTCCACAGCCCCAATGTCACACCTGCAATACATTGCACAGGCCTTTTCTTGCCGATTCCCTCCTCCTTCCATCCATCACAGTATTACTTTTTTTTTTTAAACCACCAGAGCCCTCCTAACATCTTCAACCCCCTCCTTTGCCTATTCACCATCCAGCTTGGACAGTTACAAGAAGCTTCGACATCCGCCGCTATACAGAAAGACGTCAATTCTGGAAGAAGGAGCATCGGTGGGAATTTCAAATGAACAATACGTAAGTCCAGCCTCAGTCATAAACGTCTAAGCAGCACTGGACAGAACCAGCAAAGGGCCAAGTAGAAGCACACACTCCCAGCAGTATCATAAGCTACTGAATTTTAAAACCGCTACTCAAGCAAAAAGTGTGACAAACTGATTTTTTTAAACTGTTTGAAATATAACAACACATGGGTAGTAATCCATTAACCTTAGTACTGTGTGGGTTAAGTCTCAAGGCTTTTCCTCCTTTGACAGACCTTGTTTCCACAGTCTTTCTTCCTAGCTAGGTTTCATTGTCCATACGCTGCCAAGAGAGGAAGAGACAAACAATTAATATAAAGAAACATTCAAAATGCTAACGCAATAAGCCAACCAAAGGAAAGTGGTAACTCATTTTGAGACTGCACATTGGACAAGGCTTCCTGCAACCATCCTGCTAAGTTTAACAACTCAGTTTCTCGACCTAGCCATCACGAAGAGCAGGGCTCACACGCAGAAGATTGTGCTTAGTCTGCACCTCCTTCAAGTCCTGCACACTTTCCCCGTGTATGTACCTTAACTTAACAACCAACTACAGCTGCGGTTTTTCCAACCACTATCCCCTCCCTCACATCTTGACAAACATGTTCCTCACAGATTTCAATGTTCCAAAAGGTATGACTTTTCCTAATTAAAAAGAAATCTCATTCGGTGGATGAACAGACTGTTAAGTCTCAGCATCAACTGCAACTTCTGTAATACAAAGTTACATAACTTAATCATTCTATAATATAATGATGAAGCTGTAAATGAGTTAAACTTTTATCCAGCAAACACCATATACTTTCTGCTATCATTAAATATGTTAAAAAAACTTGTGTGCCCTTTATGGTATGTGTAGTTTTAGGGCAAGAAAAAAATAGATGCAGTAGAAAAATCTAGGTAGCAAATCTGATGCCCCACAGCGTAGCACGCGCTTAAGAACAGGAGATACCACTCACTAAACAACAATCTTACACTAAACAACTGTTCATCACAGAAAGAATTAACCCACATACGTCATTTTAAACTATCAGATATGTAAAGGTCAAAGCCTTCCACTGCACTCCTTGGAAGAAACACTACTGTTGTCCTCAAACATACACTGTAAAATGTAAACGTTAATATAGTTCACCGGCACATACCAAGTATGAATAATAAAAGGTATCAAAACATGACCTGAATGCAATGCTTAAAAGCATTATGTCCAGAATTCATACCACTGTCTAAAATACCGAAGTTTAATTTCTGTCATTTCTAGACCCCACATCCTGTTCTGTACCCCATGAACTGTGACTGACTCTTAGGCAATGTGGGATTAAGTCTTTCTATAAAAGGCTATAGCAAATGTTTAAAATACTCAAGTACCTGATTATTCCATCCATCTGTAAGGTGGAAAAATGAGCCAGCATGGATGTGTGCTTTGTCACAGAGTCAGAATGATCATCTTCAGTCTGCTATGAAGAAACTCCTTCAGTCTATGTATTCAATATAACATTCAGGAATAAAGCATTAAATTGTCAAAAAACCACAACTTTAATTGCTAAGATTTTTTTGAATGCTACGGCCTCCTCCTTGGATTGCTGGGCATACAAAAAAAAGTAGTATAAACAAAAAACAGATGAATAGGTTCATGTCTGCATCATTTCTGTTCTTTAGTACAAAAGCTACGAGTTCACTGACTAAAAGCCCATTGGAAATCCTTGATGAAGAGTTCATTTAATATCGCACTCTCAAAGTTTTTAATCTATTACTGATGTCATAATTCAAGTATTCTAAAAAGAGAGGGAAATTAAGATAGCAATATTTTTAGTATTTCATTTTGCAAGCTGTTCTTATTACACAGATAAAAAAACAAAACCTACCTGGCTTTTCCCAAAATATGTGAGAAGTTTTACGTTCTCTTTACTTAAAGGAAAAAATTTCAAAGGAATGTCAGTATCGCATTTGATAATTATTTTAGAAATAAGCACAAATACATCACCTGTAACTTTAAAGGGTTAGTCAGATAAAACCCCAATACTCTCCCCTCTATACTCTGATAAATACACCTCAAGTAACCTGTTTACTTGAAATGTTACTACATATTAATTAGTGAATAACGTAATTAAAAATATTAGGCAAATTTACACAGAATGAGACTTTCCTAAACACCATAAATGAAAAGCAAACTCCAAAAAATTTGGAGTGCAAGAGATGCGTTTTATTGTATGCCCGTTACGATGAGTAACACATTTAGAAATAATAATCCCACATAACAGTGACAATCTTATTTTACAGCGTGTACATCATTTTTTACAGCCACATAAAACACGTATTTTTCTAAGAGATTTCCCAAATTTAACTTTCTGAAGTTTAGAAATATAAAAAAAATTTATTCTCAAGGAACTGATTCTCATCTGGTGCAAAAACAAAATATGAACATTATCTGAAACACAAAGCCACAATATAGCATGAAGTTACAATTTATCATGTGAACAGCTGTGTGCAAACATGAAGCAACTAAAAAAGTAAAAAATACACACTATATGCATAACATTTATGAACAGGTTTTTCATTAAATAGCCCTAGACCAGCTTGTTATATTAAGCGCCATTTGATTTGCAGCATGCTAACACAAAGCATTGTTTAAAGGGATGCATATTTTAAATGTGTACACTGTAAACTGAAGATCCACCTCCAAACTCTAGTGGCAGCATATTTTTCTGGTTAAATACTGCATATATACTTTCTTACAGATTGAAAATGCATGTTTATAGTATTGTATACATTTTTTTAAAGAATTGATTAAAAGGTGCAATTTTATGTCTATATTGAAAATTTCATATTAGGAGGTAGGACAGTAATAGTCATACCTGTTAAGAACACTGCCCTAAAGAACTTCTAAGTACTCTGAATTTTAATTTAAAAAACCCTACATTTTTCAACTTTGTCTTTAATATTCTTTTTAGAGAAGATTTTAAAGTAGCGAGAAAAAAAATTAGTGTTGAGTCACAACACTATGAGCTGCATCCATTTTATCCTTTAAAAAAAAAAGGTCAAATTCAAAGTTAATTTTGTTATGTGCCATACTGAACAACATTCAACTGTAGTTTCAGATAAAAAAGGGAAATTATATACATACACATCTTTAACCCTAGCACCAGAACACCACCTTTGAGATCATAACATAATGCTATATTTTAAACATCATATCCTGCAATAAAATAGGTTAGCAGCTTTGAAAACCATTAAAAAATTACTTGTTGGACCTGAACTAATAAAGGAAATGAAGAAGTTTCCCAATGAAATGTTTAAAAACAAACAAAAAAAAAGGGACAACCCCCCCCAAATTTGACCAGTTCTGGAATTTAACTTCCAGGCACAATTTAAAAACGTTATGATCAAGTGACTGACTAACACTCTCCTTTCAAAACTGCACAAGAAGTTAGACTCAGTTGCCTTTGCAAACAATTTGTAAATAACCCCACCATGTATCTGAACTGTTTTCATATTGAAGACAAATGCTGTTACTGACAAAATGGATAACACAATCATCATCATCATTTTGTCTTCTATAGCTTAACAATGTGTAATACTATTAATTTGACGACATTCATCCATCTTTCTGCAAATTTAAGACATTCATCCATCCTTCTGCATTCTATAGTGCTCTTTAGGTTCTGATAAGCAACAATCATAGGGCTATGAGATCCCCTGTCAACCCTAATACTTTTAAGACTTTTAATACAAAGAATGTAAAGTTATGATTTAATATCAAGCTTTGAAACCAGGAGAAACAGTTCATGAGATTTTTTTTTCCCCAATTAGCATATCACAGTTTCTAAATTGCTTCCTTCTTGAGATCATATATTACATTATGGCCTCTTTGTGGTGCCTCATTATATGCTGATTTTTTTCAGATGGTCTACGGAATCCCTTTTTGCAATACTCACACCTATGTGGATAGTCTTTTGTGTGTATTGATATTACATGTCGTTTAAAGCCTGACGCATCCGTAGTGCTATATTCACAATACTGGCATTGATAAACTTTTCTTCCACTGTGGGTCTTCATGTGCTTCTTAAGTTCATTTTGCTGCCTAAATCCTCTTTTACATCTTTTGCATTTAAAAGGCAGGTCCTTGGTGTGAACTGAGAGGATATGCCCACTAAGTACAAAAGGATCTGAGGTTTTAAAGTCACAGTGTCTACACTGATGTATCTTTTTACCTTTATGGGTTTCACTATGCTTTTTGAGCTCAGATGGACGATGGAAGCCTTTTTCACATACCTCACATTTGTGGGGAAAATCCTTTGTGTGAACTGAAATAATGTGTCGCTTCAGGTCACTTGAATTGGTGCTCTTATGGTCACAATGTGGACACTGATGAGTCTTATGCCCTTGAAATAATTCTGTGTGCTGCTGCAGTTCTTTTTCATCTGTAAATGCCTGGGGACAGTGCTCACATTTAAATGGCAAATCAGTCCCGTGTTTGGTTTTGATGTGAGTTTTCAGATTGGACTGATCAGCACACCTGAAGACACAGTGCTGACACTGGTATGGCTTTTCCCCAGTGTGGGTCCTCATATGCTTTTTCAGCTCTGACGGATGACGGAATCCTTTCCCACACTCCACACATACATGAGGGAAGTTCTTACTGTGAACTGCAAGTAGATGTCTATTGAGTAGTCCCTGCTCTGCAGTTTCATAGTCACAATATTTGCACTTGTGTAGCTTAGGCTCCTTGTCCCTCAGTATTAGTTTATTAGAACTCAAGGGGCTTGCTTCTCTGTATCTTCTTGTATATTCTGTAAACTCATGTGTTTTATCAACTTTATTTATAAGTTTATGGCTTTCCAGATGATTGTGGAAACTTACTTTTTTGTTAGTTGTAAAGTCACAGTCTGTACACTGGTATTTCTTCTTAATCATATGATCTGGATGATTCTTCATATGCCTTTTCAAGAATCCTCTGGATTTAAATTTTTTCCCACAAATATGACAAGGGTAAACTGTTAAGGGCTGTCCATCAGGACCTATTATAACAGCTGTTTTTAAACAAACAAAAACAAGTTATGAAGGAAACAAATTTACTGATTAAGAAGTTTTAAATCAGCCAACTGCTGTTCAGATTCATGCACTTACACTTGCAGCAGACAGAGAATGGGTCAGTAGTTTAAAAACAACCAATCCACAGCACCTATAGTTTATATAGTTTTGTTTTAGAAACTGCTCAAACAGATCAGTAATATCACATGTGCAGTGAATATACCCATGATTACTTTTTAACAGCTTGCAAAATTCAAATGAATTGCATCAGCCCTAAGTGTACTGACTTTGAATAGCAAAAATTATTACGTTTTCTATGCACAGAATTGGAGGGGGGAAGGACACAGGAAATATGCAAATCATCATTTATATTTTTAAATTCTGCATCAGCTTAAAAAAACCCCAAAAGAATAATACAGGAGTAAGCGCCACTCCATGACAATACGCATAACCACACAGTGTTTACCTGTTTGCCATTGCCTGGCCTCTCCTCTCCTCCTTTTCTTGGTTTTTTGTTTTAGCACTCTATTAGTGCTAATGCTATCACAAATCTGCAGGTATTGTGTTGCATTACCGTTTTTGTTTTCTAATCGTGTATCCAAGTTATTTCCTAGAAACAAAAATTAGACACCATAAAAAACCTTAAACAACTTTTTTCTTTGGGACTGATGACTGGAATTGCACAGCAGCGTATCTACTCTTTAAAAAAAAACATTGCCCATTCCTCTACAATGAACATATATAAAAAAGAAGAGTGCCAATATAAAGCACTGGCAAAGGTCAAGAATGTAATTGCTTAAACATTAATTTTCAGATATATTCTTGATTTCCCATACTTCTCAAGACATTAATCTCTTATGAGTTATGCTGGTTTTTTCCTTCTATTTAACTTGGTTTTACTTCTTAACAACTGCATTATCTCTTTTCTGACTACAAAACTGTATTAAAAAACCTGGCAGATCCTCCCAACTTCCCCACCCACTCTGAAGGCCTACAACACATCTAGAATTCTTTTCATTTCAAAATAGTAGAGAAAGACTGTGGAGTCCTTCAATATATACTTTATGGATAATTTTTTGCATTCACTGATTAGGAGAACTGACACATAAATGTGTATGTTTTCAAAGACAGCAAGTTAGTTTTAATGCTGTACCAAGCACAGTTACATGCTCTTACCTGCCGCTTGACCATCTTCGTATCTTCTGGGTAGCCTTCTTTCATCTCCTGCAGAAAATGGTATTTTAGTCATTATAAATTAAAATTCTTTTTAAAGATGATGGCTTTGAAAGTCTGACAATGTCAGAAAACTAACTTAGCTGTCAGGTAACAGCTTAACTCTATCCAAACTGAGATGTGCAGTCCACAAACAGTTCAGTATTTTGTAATTATGAGACCCAGGAAATAAAATCACATCTTTGTGAATAGTTAATATCCACTAAAGCTGTGTTTGCACGCTTACCATGCTGACTGTCTTTCCTGCTTTTCATAATTAACATGCTTGTTTCTGCAAACTTTTAACCTCATATATAACCTCAGACACCAATCCAGAAATGAGGTTATCTGAAATCCACTATTTGTTCTTGAGATCGAAGTACGATTTTTCTAGAGTACAACTAGGCAGATAAGAAGACTTGGACCTTATCAGCCACTCAGCACTCATCTATATGAGGCACTACAAAGTTCTGAGAGACACAGAAGTAATACCCTACAAGTATATTCCTCATTTTGGATTTAAAGTGTTTACTGCTATGTGCCAAGGCTCTGTGGTTCTAAAACACTTTATCAACCCAACTACTGTGCTCAGAAATATTACACCAATGAATTTTAACTGACTAACTTGCTTACTTAATTATAACATAAACCATGGATGACCCGATACCTCTTAATATACATTTAACATGCCAAAATCCAAGAAAAAAAAATGAAATAAAAGAATATTCAGAATTCGCAAGATATCCTGGTAAGACACTTCTACTATTTGAAGCATGGCTGCAGAGAACAAATAACCTTTTTTGGTTTTGTTTCTAACCTGAAGGACTAACAGGCTTAAAACAGGTATATAGACTGAAATTATTAGGAACATGTTTACACATTTATTCCTACTATTCCCTTTTCAAAGTTATTTCCCCTTGTCCTAGCTAATGTAAAATACTTAAGGCTATTCTTGTTTTTGTAAGATCTTCAACAGCCAACTTCAACAACCATTGAAACAACCATTAAAACAGCCACGCATTCTGTACCTCTGAGCTGGAATCAAGAACAGTATAAAAATTCTCCTAACAGCTTTCCTTTCTACTTCATAAAAATAAACATATACCAATCCATTCATTATATGCAAGACAATCAACTACTGAAGTAATCTGTTTGACAGGCCAGCATTGGAAATAAACCACCAATGTAAAAATGGAATTGTTTTCTTCATATTGAACTGCGAACAAACTAAGGACCTTATGTGTAAAAGGTAACGAATGATGTCAAAATAATTTTTCACATCGTTTAATGAACTCCACTAACTGACACTGCTAGAAGGCCAGAAGGAGCTGTTTCCAAATCCCTAGGAGAGAGATTATCACATCTCCACAGAGATTCTGGAAGCTAGATTAGGGAGAAAATAACGGAAAGGATCTTCAGAAAATAAGCATACTGATTCCTACCGTAAGCAGCAGCCCAAGCAACAGGGACAAAAGTTTTATTCACGCCAGAGTCTTCAAGCTGTGTATCTGGAAGTGATGTAGCTTCTTCTTCACCTACAATAACTTCCATATAAACTTCATCTGCTATTTCAGCACAGCCTGGATTAAAGGAGAAGAATGAATCCTTAATTTTATTCTGCTCATCCTAAATTTTCCTTCATTTAATTTGCTCTCACTCTGACTGATACCCGTTACAAATTACTTTTCTTCCTTTGGCATTTAGAATCACCCCTTCCCTTAGAGTATCATTGTTTATTCAGACATTCCTTAAAGAGAGAAAACACATATCAATAAATATAAATCCAAAATAAATACCAACATAAATTTAAATATACAAACTTATAATCTTGTAACTGATGACATTTATTTGCCACTTTGCCAGAAAGCTGATTAAACACGGCAATTCACAGTAGGAAAATAGAAAAATGAGAAATTTGACTAACCTCACTAACTTCATCCATGGACACGTTAAATTTAATATAAATAATGAAATGATTGCATATAGTATGCACAAAGTGCATTTATTCACATCACTTTAAAATAATTATAGCCTGCTCTTTATTTTTAGGGAAGATGTGCTTAGTTTTCTACTACTTCAGGCTGAAGAATCCTTCAGAAAAATTAAAAAAGTCCTTGAGAACGATGTTTATATTGTTGTACAAACAGCATGAGAAACAAAAATGTTTCTTATTATGCTTACTAATATCTTCATCTTCCTGAGAAGAGTCCTTAACAGCCATGTAAACCATTTTTTCTCGCTGCATTCTACCAACACCTCCTTGTTCAATTACTCCAGCTACAGAATGTCCATTGTGAAAGTCACTCTCTGTGACAATTTCTGTCCCACCTTTAACAAAAAGAAGTTAAACACATTAAGTAAACGTTAAAAAAGCCACTGTTAAGATTAATTTCAGATTTAAGTATTTTTTCTTATTTAGAACAAAGCTATTTCATAAAACTCCAATTAAATGTTTTTGATACTTTGGGGCAGATAAGGAAGAAGTTCTCTCAGTATCTCCTGATAAATTCAGGACTGAACAACCACTACCCAAGAAGGATCAAGAGCCTTTTACACACGCTAGCAGTGATCTCAGGTGCAACTGGAAACATACACCTGCCCATGCCCACCAAAAAAATGACTGTAATTCTAATCTTGCCCAGAACACAGTCTTTAAATTCCTTCTTGAGATGTGAACAGCTAATTCTCATCCCTCTTCCTCTCCCAAAACCCTATTTACTCACTTTGCAGTAACGGATTCTTAGGTAATTTTTCATACAAAGATGCGTATGTCCCAGACTCATTACACAGGACTGAGCAGTAATTTATACTGGGGTCACACTTCTCAAACTATGAGAGAGCAACTGTTACTGCCAATTATTTCAACAACAAGAACATTATCTAGAGAGACAGACTAGCAGGTACGTTAAGGGGCTGCACCGAATCCCTGGAGACAACACAATCTGAGGTGTAACAGTTGGAAAGAAGGAAATGAGAACAACTGCCCACACGGTCCCGCTCCGGGTGACTAACAAGCTTTGGCCCACTGACTTACTTAACAGAAGCAAAAGAACAAGTTCCAACCAGGAACTTGATATTGATGCTTGAGTCAGAGAGAGGTGGCAGATAAATACTGAAGCTTAGTCTTCCATGCATCTCAGGGACTGAACAGTGAGTAGAGAAGCTGCAGAATATGGCAGAACAAGCTAACACCTGGTATATCAAGAGTCCTTGTTCGCCACTACAAATGGTCCTGATGGAAAATGCTCAGCTAGGTGGCTGAATCTAAATCAAATATATTGATCCATCATTCCCTGTGTTTTTTAAATGAGAGAATCTGCCAAACATTCTTGCCACCCAAGCCCATTTGTATAATTTTTGCCAAAAGTGGCTTTGCCGGGACATTTATCCAAGTAACTAGACTGCAATGCAAATGGATGACACCTAAGAGCCCTGCACCCCACCCCCACATACAAAAAGATCAAGAGAGTACTGCTAATGGGTAAACTTGAATCTTGGATATTCTTTGTGAAGACTGTCATCTCAGTTTCTGTACTCCTTAATGCTGAGCAACGAACACACATTATCAACACAATCAGCTCTTTCCAAGGGGAAGTACTCACCAGTAATGAACGGGTTAATTTGCCAGGGCTACCTCCTGGCTATATCAGAAGCACTGAGAGTAGCTCATGAGAACATCCCTGCTGTAAATTAGTTTTCAGCCATAAGAGATTCCGATTCTTCCTGCTGCTGCATTAGCAGTCTGTCCCTCAAGACTGACAACCTATCCCCAGAGGAAGAAACCATATTTCAAGAACAGGGCCTGGCAATTCATGTAGGAACTGGCAGATGAAACAGATGTCACAATAGATAAAGGATGTTAAGATGCTGCTTCCCCATGGTCTCAGAAAGCACATGGTCTTCACAACCTCCTTCTCATATACTTGAAAAGAATTAAGGATCAAATACTGAAAACCCCAGGGCCTTACAGAAATACTCTCTAACCTTCAGCCGAATCAGATACTGTCTATTCCAAATAGGATAGTAAAATATATCAAGCTACTTTGGCAACCTCGTGAAGGACTTGATTAACAGGCTCCAAAATCTACACTGTATCATGTTGCAAAAGATACTGAGCAACTCATAAGACAGTCTTAACTAATTCCAAACCTACCCTGAGAGAGAGAGAAAACCAAAGACAACTGCCCTATTAGCTAGCAGTCTGATCATCCCTGGAACAATCCTTTTCTGCCATTAATTTGACCTGAAAAGATTACTTGTTTCTCAGAGCAGAAAAATAAAAGGCACCATACAGCCAAAAATTTCCTGGAGCAGCAGTTCATGCTACTTGAAGAATAGCACTAGGATTGTGGAGGACTTTGTTGATCTAATCCACAGTTCTGTCTAAAATTTGAGATTTTCACAGCATAGCCAGGCCAATGCTACCAGTCTATGGGAGATGATGGCCCTTCTCCACTCCAGGAAGAACAGAGTCAGGCTGATTTGCCCTGTGAATGGCTCTGGGGCTCCTGGCCAGACACGTTCCAGTGAGGCAGAGTTTCAGTACCTAAGTGCAAAGGGTAAAGTGGAATGAGCCAGAGGTTTCAGCTCTGAGAACTGTAAGGGGCACTTTGCTTTTACAAGGTACAAAGAACAGAACATGGGTTAGCTGTATGTCCACTTTCAAAGCACCTGGAAGTGCTGGATCTATCCTTTTCAAAAGAGAATCACAGAGCAATTCTAAGTTTCTTGGTTAGGTTTGGAAATGACCATACGCCTGAAGCCCCAGCAATCTTCCCCTCTCTCTGCATCAAGGCCACCGATGACTGTTGAATGACAGGAATCCACTCTAGAGGCTTTTCTGTGCTGACACACAGTCTTGCAACGTCAGAGAAAAGCAGCAGCTGAAAAACAGCTTCTATACGACTTCTATATTTGGGCTTTGGTTGCCTGAAAATAAATACTGCTAATCAAAAAAGAACTTGAGACTAATATACACCCAGTATGTACCGCATATGGGCCGCCTCCACAAATAAAAAAAATTCAAAAATTCCAGTCAGTGGATTAAATTAAATTAAGAACAACAAACAAAAAGACCCTGAAGTAATTCATACTATCGGAAGAATACATAGAATTTAAAAGGTACCTATTTCGACATCATCTTCAGCTTCAGCTTTAAATATGTACACTTTGATAACTTCTGAACCAAACCCGTCATCTTTAGCAACATCATCATTTGTCACCTCGGTACTGATTTTCAAGGGAGTGCTTCCTATATGGTCCAATTTTTCTCCAACATCATCCACTGTAAAGATAAGAGAATAATAATGAGGTTCAAACACATTTTTTAAAAGTCAAAGTAATCAGTAGCACAATTTTCTCCACTTCATCCCCATGCATAGTAAAGGTTTGTATTCATAAATGGCCTTTACAAAACAGTTCATCTCAAGATACTTAAAAGAGATTCCAGAAGGTCAGTACTCATTTTATTGCAACCCAGGAAACACAGCAAGAATTACAGAACGAAGAACACAAGAGGGAGCTTGTCATCAAACAGAATGTGGTAATTGGTTATGTCTGAAACTATTACACTTAGAAAGCAAAAATGTATCAGTACATAAAATTAAACGTCTATCCAAAAATGTTAAAAATTAACCCAGAATTGCCTGTTACAGTCTAAGAGTCCCAAAAAGTTTCACTACTCTAAGATACCAGTGACTAAAACTGGTAGCTGAAACTCTTACGAAGAGTGATGACCCTCAGTATATTCCCAGTGAAAGAAGTGTGCATCAAAAATTTGACTACATCTTCACCCTAAGAGAAATTATGATTTTATCCACTTAAATAACATATAAATTAATGAAGATTATTGTATAATATACAGCTGACTAAAAGATGCAGTGAAAGTAAATCCAAATACTACGTGAAATTGACTTCTCATTCTTTACGTACGCAACTTAGTCACTCTGATTATTCGGTCTATTTATTCAAAATGCTCATTTTATTTATACAACAAAAATTACATTCAAACTATTAAAAGTGTAGAAGTAACACTAGTTTGGTAAAAAGGGCATTCGCAGAGATATCCATGTATATACCCCCATATCCATGTATATACCCCAAAATGCCAATACGGAGGCCATTGAACTAAAAATCTTTCTGACATATGTATTGCCAACACACTTCTCTCAGTGGATAAAATTAGCTCCTGTGCAGATGGCCAACACAAAACCGTGCAATGCTTAACACCCACTGAAGTCCTCTAAATAGAGTACAACTCCACAAAATGTAAAAAAAATCTGAATTTAATACATTCCAGGGAAGTATTGCGATTTACTGCATACATAACTTTAAAATATGTGCATGCTAAGTTAAAAAAAAAAAAAAATCATTAAAATTAATATTACAGTGACAGTAGTGTTTCATGACTAAGAATAGAGTCTACGCAATGCGGACACTGAGGGCTCTGAGGAAAGGATGGCTTACCTTGGGATGGCTGCAGTGGTTCCCAATCCCCCTCTAAGTCTCCTGCCCTCAGCGCAGTGATGACTGCTCTTGAAGAGCTGCTTTTAACTACTTCAGGCTACAGCCTGGCGTACTGAGCTAAACTGGAGTTAGTTTAAGCTTTTCTTAATACTCCAGGCAGTCGTGCGAGGTGGTTCAGAACCTGATAGAAAAGGAGCAGATGCCTTTCCTGCAGCAGGGTGGGAATCCACCACAGCAATCCCAAACTAAGCTCTTCCCACTCACGGACAGGATTCCATAGAAACACCTATCCAACTAACACCATTTTTCATCCCCACATTGAGGAACCTTATTTCTATTTCACAAATCTTGGACTGCATCAGAAGAGTATAGAAGTTATTGAGGACAGAACTAGATATAATGTGGGTAAGTACAAATAAGTATTTGATTTAACTTTAGAACCTCTGAAAATTATGTATTTTGACGAAAATTAAACAGAAAACATTTTAAAAAGCTATGTTTTAGCTATTTCTTTTTGTAAATAAGAGATTAATTGCATTGCTGAAAAAATATAAAGCTTGGATCAGTAGGAAAAAAGTAAAAATTTCCTCAGGAAAAGGGTTTTCGTTTTTTTAATCAAAAACATTCTAAATCTCTATTAAAATTGATGCCAGCAACATCAACACCTTAATCTGTTAAAATCTGACATGTACTACATGGCATTCACGTTACCTTGCAGGACAATGAAAACAGTAAGAGTATGAACACCACAGATGAGAAAGCCACAACAGAGAACATGGCATATTCCTTTGACACTTTAGTTTACCAGCATCAGGTAATTCGTACATCTTTATATCCAGTATGGGACTGTTACTGCATCTGCTAATTGAAATTTTTTATGCTGCCAGAATGTTATTAGAAAAGATTACGCATCCTCTGCTAACAGGAAAAGGGAAGATGCTAAAAGATACTTATCTTGGAAAAAGGATTTCCATACATCTACTGTGTTTGAATTTATTAAAGACCAACGGTCTTTTCTGCATGGCTTTTAACACTTACAAAAGTTTCTTATCCAAATTCTTCAAAATGATACACCTACGTTTAATTTTACTACAATGAACGTTCCTGCTGCATGTGTGAGTCTCTGAAGGACTGGAGGTAACTAATAGTACAAGGCAGGAGAGATTATATATACAGCTATATGACTAGACATGCTGCCAAAACACAGAAAGAATATTTAAAGGCTGGGTGGAAGAAATCACTAATTGTAAGCTGTTATTCTAATTTCAGAATTGGTAGGTGGTAGTGAAGTTATTTTCAAATCTGCAACTGAAGCAACATCAACTTTTTCTAAACTTACAAACCTAACGCATTATCAGTTAAACATAGAAAATAAATATTTCAGTACTGGTAGGTTATTTAACTACAGCAACTTCCTACTGAACATGTATGTGATAACAAGTTTCCTTTATGGCAAAAACTTCCAACTATTTAACTAATATTGGGTGACAATGACTCTACACCACTATGTATCTGGTGAAATAACGTTAAGAAAAAACCACACAATTTTAGACAGTTGCCTTACCAGGACATCAATTGCAATACAACAAAAATTACCTCAAGAAAAAAAATGAGGAATTCCTCAATTTTACAATTTTTGTAAGAACAAATATTGTCAGCCAAAAATATAAAGTAAAATACATGAGTATAGCATGTACGCTTACATGCTGTGTTTTACCATTTCAAGTAAAGCCCCCAGATCTTCAATATCCTTTAAAAAATAGGGAGCCCTGTCTTAGAGGGGCAAACTTATAACATTATTTTTAAAATTAGTGGTTACTCCCACATCATCAACCATCCTGTGTATGTTCAAAGATCTTCTGTCTCTACAATTTAAGCTGAAGTAATGGAAACATATCGGGAAGCCTGTGTATCCCAGGGCCTCTGGAATCACTTTTCTGAAGTGATTCTTTTATATTTTTCTAAAAAATGTAATATAATAAAATTCAAAAAATATAAACCGGACTGAGAAAATGATACCGATACAGACTGTCATTTGTAAGAAGTTGCCTTTTGTTTGAAATACCTCAACCACAAAAGACACTGAATCGGCAATTTCTATTGCTTAAATTGCTGTCTTATATGAAGTAAGTTTCATGGTTTCAATCTATTTTTTGAACACATTTAGATAAGGGGAAAACAATCAACACAGCAGGACATGTAATCTTCATCAAGTTCCAAAATAGTAAGGCTTTTATTAAAAACAGATTGTGAAAATATTCTATTGTCTAAGACTGCTAACCCATCAGCGCTAAATTATCTGATATCTTTTCCCAGTGATAGTTCTCAGGAACAGGAATGCTTACGTTATGTCAATGGAATATGAAAAGTGTCTTCCAGATTTGACTCATTCACCAGAAGCACTACATATTATTATCTCGTCACTTAAAATTAACTGAAAAAACACAACAGAGAACCTTTATAAATATATGCTGAATCCTCCTGAATAAACAAGGTTTAAAGGAAAACTCAGCACACTTCCAATTTTAAACTTACCTTACTTCGCTGTTTTCAGGTGTGTGATGTCCAGATTCACCGTGGATTGCCAGCTCCCAATTCATGTGATGCCTCAGCATGCACTATGCTGGTGATATCACACCCACCATAGGAGCCCATAGGGATAACATGAGGGCAAGATAAGTCCTGTGGTTTTACAATTTTTCATATTTTTCTAATGTCTGATATACTTATTTTATATCCCATAGGTTACAATATAGGAATATTAATATTAAAATGTTTAGCAAATTATGAACACTGTATTGTAATATACTAAAAAGGAGGTGGTGGTGGAACAGTACCTTACCCCTAAAGGCCAGCTCCAGTGTTGTTCTTTGGTGGGTATGAGGTCACCAACATAGTGCATGCAGGGCCAACACACGGATCGGGAGCTGGCAATCCGCTGTGGGTCTGAATATCGCAAACCTGAAAAACAAAAAAGGGTACGCTTTAAGCTACACGTGTGCTAACTCCTCCCCGGCAAAATGGGATGTACATAATTTTCCCATCTCAGTACGAGATGGATGGGTGCATGATCAGACCATATGCATTCGTTTTGTATTAATTTCCTTTTTCACAAGTCCCTTTTAAAGGGGTGTTCTGGAGATAGAAAACAAGGGATCATGCATATCCCGTGGCATACGTTGTGAACGCATCAAAAAGATTTGTCAGTCTTATGCTGATAAGGCTGATTTTAAAAAGCTGAATTCATCTGCACTGAGATAGCAGAGTGGTGATAATCTTCCAGCGAAAATTTCCAATTACAAAATCATACGCAGCTGGTTTATAGAACTATTAAGACAAACTTACTGTTTTCCAAATAGTATTTACACAAAAATATAATTACCAATAGTGTATAGAATATCCACATGGGAATGTTGTCTTAAAATGGTAAAAGAACACCTTTCCATATATTTAAACTGTAACTCCCAACAAAAGAGTAAGTTAAAATTCCACTCAGCTCAGCTGTGTGGTTAGGGGGTCCAGTGCATCCGTCACAACACCCTAAAATGTAGTATTTTAGTGAGTTCCCAAAATGTGTTCCACAGAACAGCTGGTGGTATTCCCTGAGGGCGTATCTGTAGTTTTATGTAAAGTCCCTCCTTTTTAGATGCTAGATATCATTAAAAGGCAGCTAAGAAGTATTTTGAGGTTCTTTAAAACTATCATTTTGATGTGATTTACATTATAAAAAAGGCTCAAAAGTCCTATATCACACCCCAAAGAAATAGCATAAAATTAACCTTCTACAACATTTACTGAACATTTCATCTGACAATTTAAAAAATATAAGTAAATATAAAGGGTTTTAAACTGCTTGATAAACCAAGGCTTTTATCTATCCTACACAACAGATTATCCTCATAAACATAACAAATTCAAGGCTAATTTAAAAAAACATTTTAAAAAAAACAAAAAATGAACACCTGCGTAAGATTGATTCATTTTTGCTGACAAAAAAAATCAGTAGCAGATACTTTGTTGGGTCAAGCTGGCATACCCAGCACAATACAGCCTCAAAACTTGGCAGAGGCAAGAGACTGCCTTAATTTATCTAAAATGATTACTTAAAACAAAATTCTAGATTAATAATGTAGCTTCCAACGGTGATTATTCAGGCATATCATGATTATACATATATATAAATCCGATTTGTTTAAAACTAGGTCTCAAACGGCTTCGAAACATTGCAAAAGCCATCGGTAGGCTTGAGAACAGCTGACAAAACTATAAATTATCAGACACAGCTGGGGTCATCAGGCAACGGTTACTGAAAGTTTAAGATGTTCTGGTCTAAGCGCAGTGATTACCATTATCAATCACACTTATCTATCTTAGAAGGAATTCCAAAGATGACTTTACTTACAATTACAAAGGTGCAGTTGGAAATACCGCAGTTACAGAATACAATTCATCGTAAGTACTCTGTCAGAAAGGAGGAATTTTTTCAATGAAACAACTGACTGTAAAAATGGTGTTCCTTTACTTACAAACACACAGGAATTTTTCTGTTGTAGGTCTAATTTGCTCTTAGACTGAGATTTTTTTGGTTCTTTTTCCAAAAAACCCTTTTTGACTTCTGTTAGTGACATATGGCATTACAGTAATGATAGAATGATAAAAAAATCATTGCTGTCCATCCTATACTGAACAAAAAATAAGTAACAAAAATATCTTTTGCAGATGGGACATAAACGCTACCAAATATTGAAATCATTGTAATCGCTAATCAGTCATGTCCTCTGTCTTGAAATTTTTAATAAATGCAGCTTGCTGTGAACAGATTGACACTTTGACACACTTGGCATTGCCATTTTTTTAACATATTGCTTCTGACTAAATAAAATCTGTTTTGACCTACTCACATTTCAAGAACTAATTTGGAGAAGTCAAAAATCTAAAATGAACTATCATACATTTTATCAAATTTGCGTAACAATAAAAACTGGTATCTTGAGTATAATTTAACCACTGAAGAAATGTAATATACCTAAGGTCCTTTCAGTAGGATCTTAACACTCTACAAGTAGTATAGGACCATACAGTTTCCTCAGAGTTGGATGCCGTGTGGAAACTGAAATGGGCAGACACTTTCCAGTGTAGAGAGCCAATCAATTAATGCACACAACCACTTAACGTCAAGTTCAGTCCAGAACAGCACAACATACCATAAAATGCCCATTACAATTTTTAATACAGCTAAACAAACAATATTTCGTTGACATATACAAGAAAACTTTATGAGTGAGGTATCTTAAAAACCTCTTTGTTGGATTCTACTGATTAAACCCAACATGGTATTTTTACACAAATCTACATAACATGGTAATATACCTCTGTATTTTAAAAAAAAGTACTATACTCAAAATATGTGGAATGTTTAACTTTCCAATGTGTTTTTCTTAATTTTCAGGAATACCTAGTTTCAGAAACACAAACATACATGCTCATTCACTCAACAGCATGAATGACATTCTCTTTCCTGCTATATCAGCGATAATGGATTTTTCATCCAGAAAACCCAAATCCAGACACCAAGAATTGACTGGGCAACAGACTGTTATTTGAGAGTTCCAGTACTGAATGCAGCAAGAGTCCAGCTACAGTAATTTCTCCCCACTAGACCACTTCTACTTCAGATAATTTCCTGTTCATATCTCCCTTTGTTTAACTTACAAGATATCATTAAGTAGTCTTCAGATGTACTCTTGCCATCATCATCGTCTTCTGTTTTTATAGTCACTGTGGAGCCAGGAACAGTACCAGCTGCTTGAATGACTGCTTCAGAATCTGAGTTCGTTACAAGAACTTCTTCTGAAACCATTGTAGGCGAGTCGGCTCCTGACACAGAGTCTTGCACCACATGCTCCAAATGTCCATCAGGACCCGTAACAAGGTCAGCCACAAACACCTGATCGGGAACTCTAACGGTTTCTGTTATTAGATCAGAAGTCAAAACATGATCACTGGTATCTAAAGCTTCTTCAATAGCAACATCAGCTTCCAAAACAGAATCAGGAACAATTACACCTTCTGTTACAACATCAGTTTCAGTGATGATGTCAGGTCCTTGGACAACTTCAGCTGCTAAGCCATGATCAAGAGTTATTCCATCATCGGTAACAACATCAGAAACTAGGACAGCTTCGGGGACTGATACAACAATATGGTCTCCATCAATATGAGCAGTGCCAGCCATTCCAGCCACTATGAAACAATTGTGAATGAGGAAAAAAATGTTAAAATTATTGCCTTATCAATTAGTTTATCTAAGGAATAGAATAATTGTACAGATAAGTTAAACACTGTTAAGCTAAAATCTGTTACTTTTCAACAATCCGTATTTTGCATTTCACCCAAAAGACTATCCAAAACAGCCTGTATTTTTTAAATTAAGAAAAACAAAACATGTCACTTTTTTCAAGACATAATGTGGAGTTTGCCCCAAATTTAGGTTTTACAATGCTGGTATGTTAAAAACTACAGGTCAGTTTGCAATTTCATCTTTTTTTAAATTCCAGTTAGAAAACATTTGATTACAGTAGCAATTTGAACCTTCACAGAATTCTTGCATGATACTGGAAATGCAGTAACAATACATTAATTGCTATTAAAATAAAAGGACTTCCATTCTTTAGACTGCATGGGTCTTGATAAAAATAAATATTCAGTTGTACGCAATATTTATAGCACAATTTCCAACAACTTGCCACGTTGCAAGGAATGGCTAGAAGCAGAAATCTGTTTTTCATTAACAGACTTGACTGGCCAGTCATATTTGCAGACTACTTTTCTATACATAAAAAAAGAATGCACAGTGAATTATTTTAACACACACATAAATAGCAGTTTTAATCTTAATGAATAAAACACTCAAGAAAATGGTTCTTATCAGAATGAAAAATACTTGAGGAGATCATCTCCTGTCATAATGCACAAATGGAGACCCACAAAGAAAAGAGTGGAGATTTCTTGCTGTCCTTTCTCTAAACCTTCAAAATTGCTGAGGTTATTTAGCACTGCCACCATAAGAAACAGTATCCATTTAAAAAAAAATCAATTTAGAAACAAGTTTTCTTCTATCAGTACAGTCCCAGGACTGATGTTCTTGACAGAAGACTTCTAACCACATGTGAACATGCAGATTTAACTAAATCTGTAAATTGTTGTCTACGTAATAAGTTATCTGTTGTCACACAAAGACATTACTTCCCACCACATTTACTGAAATACCCTAAAGGAGAACTGGAGACAGTAATCAAGGTAAGCATACAAAAGCTCAGATGTTGTTTACATCCTGTACTGGATGTTATTTACATCTCCTGTATGTTGGAGATGTAACAACTAGTCAATGTGATTTCAAGCAGAAGCACACACACCACAAAACCGCTGAACTCCAAATAACATATTTTGTCTCATCTCGAGCACTTTGGGCCACAGACTTAACTTTTTTTTTTTCAGAATTACTTCAATATTTTGGAATAAGTGACTATTTCAAGATCAGCAAACAAAGTATACAAAAACGTATTATACACCATCTTAACTTTTCCATTTTCTCCAAAAAGTCATGCAAATAGCATTACTATATTAGTCAACTCTACATCTTGATATCATTTATAAACATATAGCAAAATCCTGAAAAACAGTCTTGATTTTATTCATTATTTTTAATAGTTAAAATGTTTACCAAAATCCTGCATAATCATAGTGTGAGGCATTTTGGATTCCTGTGTTTGCAATCCAAGACTTCCACCACCTGGATCCATATTCAGGTAAGTTCATTCACAAATAACTGCAATAAAAGCAAAATCAGAATTTATATTGAACAGTGTTATTGTGTTAATTAGCTTTACTGAATTAATGTCACATTGACAAACACAGAAAAGTATTATCCAAAATTTCAAGAAAAAAGCATGTAGTACTTCATACAATTCACTTTGCTTTATTCTTTTGTTTTTATATTTTTTGACTAAAATCCCGAAAATGTTTCCATCCATTAGTAGTCCTACAGTAATCAAAAGAATTACACATGTGAGTGAAACCAAACAAGTCAGCAATTCTTGGTCAGGACTTAAAAGTTTTCTATATGTAAGTCTTTGGTTACTGCCTGTCCTAGAATAGTTCTATTATATTCTGTAGAACTTAACTGGAAAGTGCCTTCTAGTTACCTTCAGCATGCAGAGGTACAGACTTCAACATTGCTTTATTTCTAGGAGCAGTAAGCACAAGGAATGCTTAAAACTTCAATCTCCCCACTGCAATCTGAACATTAAAATATTTTTGCAGTTTTATGAGACTACCTCCATAGGGTAGCACCTCACTGACTGACAGCAAAGATCTCACCTGCAATACCAGCAGCAGCATCAGGCCATAGTAACAAAACAATATAGACGTGTTAGTAAGCAACTGAGCCTAGTTACAGGTAACTTATTATCTAGGAGCAGAAACTTTGTCAAGAAGCAAGTTAATTTTGCCTTAAACAAACTGTAGCTAACTGTCTGTAGAACCAAGAAATACAGGTCAGACATCAACAGCACACATGCCATTACTAACTACATGCTTTACTGTAATACATACATATATTAGCAACTATGCATGAAGAAGTGCTATTACTAACTACATGCTTTACTGTAATATATACATATATTAGCAACTATGCATGAAGAAGTCACCTTCACTCTATCCCTGTCTGTATATACTCTTTAACTAATTATCAAGACTGGTGATTACGGATGTGTGGAGCTGCATTGAAGAAAGTTGAGAATTGTACTGGGAGTATCAATTTTTCAGATTCTTTCACAATTTTATATCTATCAGATATTTCAAAACAAATGTTCATGTGTAAATTTAATTGAACATTATGCTTCATTATAGGTAAGTTTTGAAAAAGCTGCGTAGTGCACTACATTTACGAGAACAAAAGTGCCGAAGCTGATTTTCTCTTCCAGCGGCTGTGTATGAACCTCTCTATATCATTAAAAAAGTCTGACAAAAGGCCTGGTAGAAAATTTCATCAGTGCTCAGTCAGATTTGCATGCACAGTGCAGAACTACCCATTCCAACAGGCAACAGCTAAGCGTAAGAAAGGCCAACTTACTTCAATGTCTCCACTGCCATGATACTTACTGAAGAAACGACAGTGCTCAACAGACTTCTCTGCTGACACCTCTATTTACCATTCCAGTGTGAGGACTGTATTATCCATATTGGTTGACATTTTATTTCAAAACTGTCAGGTTATTCTAGAAATCTTATCTTCCAACACTGTCCCTTCTGTGCTGCCTCATTTCTGCTGCCAGGGAAAAGCTGGTCCTATGCAGCTATCTGCAATATCCCTCTAATAGAAAACTGATCCTTTAAAGCTTTTGATAGAACAGACCCGCCAACTCTTTGTACAAACTCCCCACTGTTATCCTTCACTGTTACATTTTTAGCTTGATTTTCTTTCTTTTCTTTTGTTTCTGACAATTGCTTTGGCTCTTCTAATTCCCCTCAATGCTTAGGGGCTTCTGTTTCCTGATTTCTCTTTTGTCAGACTTGCCTATTTTCCTCAATCTTTTAAAATTACACCAGTTCCTCAAACCTTGCCACACAGCCATGCCAGTTTTACTCCGAGTTTTACTTCTGACATTCTCGCATTCATTAAAATGCAATTCCAGTTACATCCAAGAATTTTCACACATGGAAATTAAATGTTGAGTTCACTAAACTCAATTTTACCAAGATCTCCACTTCTGGTATTATATCTGTCTTGAGGATGCTGAATCTTTTTCATTAGGTACAGCTATGCAAACTTGCTTTCAGAGAAAGAGAAAGCACATAACATTTATTTGACAGAGTGTTTCCATAAAATAGAAGACAGAAGGCTAAATTAGCATTCCTCCATGTTATTTGCATTGCTACTAAGCATTAAAGTGTGGGGATTCTGAATTATTTTGCAATTTGCTGCAACCCAAAAGACTTTTACACAAGTTCTCAACGCAGGTGAAGTGACTCCGTACACGCAGCTACAGGAGCATACAGCGAGCAAGGCTTTCATAGGGGAAAAATCTCTATCTTAGAATATCTCTATTGCACGAGTCTAAAATATTGTACTTTCCTGCCCTCTCATATCCAAGAATCGGAAATAGGCGACAGTATCACACAGAAAATGAAGAGTTTTAGGAGTTGTGGGAAGTGAATGCAGAATAAGAGCTCAAGTCAGAACTACCTGGAACGGGGTGATCCAGAGATGAATAGGGAAGTACAAATACTTTTAAGAGCAAGTCTCAAAAATGTGGTACTTCTACTGTTGTAGTACCAATCTTGATTTTGATCTTCTGGATTTCATAAAAAGCTGACCCCTATCCTACCGCAAGAATTTGTTTAAGTAGTCTGTGTGTCTAAATCCAAAATATGATAGAAACTTCAAGTACTTTGGGGTACAACGTATTTGACAACCCTACTGCAATGAAATACACCACAACAGAGTTAAGGGCTAACATAGCCAAGCAAGGCGAATAATGAAATAACCCAAGCTGTACGAATAAATGGCTTAAGTGCCTGAAATCTCTGAGATACCTCTAAGCCAGAATCAAAGGACCCAGGAAGAGCCAGGACCTAATGCAACTAACACAGAAGTAAACTAAACTTTGCAGTAGACATGCCATTAATTTCTCTTAGAACGTGAAGCTCCATCCGTAACAGGCACTAGGGTCCACGGTAAAAGACCCTAAAAACTGAACAGACCAAAGCATCTTAATGCCAGTTACTATGTTTACTGCAACACTTGTGGCTCACCAGAACTGACAGCGCTGGATCCTCGGTACCAAACCAAGTCGCCATCGAGAAGGGAGATGCTGGCACTCTGTCAGTGCCAAGGGCTGACCCACAGAATCAGGCGCCAGGCACCAGGCTTGGTCTGCACGTGGGAACCGATGCTCCAGGTGTCATTCAAGCCAGGCAGAAAGCCACCAAGGTGAGATGATGCGAAGTCAATTTTGGCGCTACATTGCTTTGCCTCCTTTTTTATGGTTGTGTTAAAGGCTGCCACTTCATGGGGTGATGCAGAATGCCTACTCTGTGTGGGCCAAGACACACATGCCAGCTGGGCACAATTTTGTCTTTGGGGGTTTTTTATATGAAAAAACACAAAACAGAGTAACAAGAGAAAGAAGTAGTACGTGGAAAACACAATCCACGCTTAGTGCATCTTCATTGTCAAGGAAGGAACCGAGCAGAGCTTATTCCTTCTTTTATATTCTTGAAATCCTCAAGTGAAGGAAGCAGCAAGCAGTCCACAGCAATGGCAATTTCAAGAAAAAGTCACTGATCCACCCCAAGGAGGTTTCAACTTAACTGAGAATACAAAAGAACTTGTGTCACCTAGTGTCACTATCATCCTTTCAACACTCTCTCCCTGTATTATCTACTTCTCTCAAATTGTCTTTAAAATCTACAATACTAATTCTTGGGGGCGACGACGACATAACATTCTTCTTGCAGAGCTACAAGAATTCCCCAGTGTAATTTCTTGATGGTGCCATAACAGAGTAAGTTAGCTCCACAGACCAGCTAGTATTACAAAAACACAAGTCAAACATTATCAATGAGGAAAGTAGTCAAAGATTTAACTAACCAATTCCAACCATACAATCAAATTTAAATGTAGTTTTAAGTTTTAGCTCCAAAATCAAATTCTTTCACCACTGCAAGAATTACAAAGCAACCTCAGAACCTTAATGCAATGCTCTATCACTCCTAAATTATTGTCACAGCCAGCTGAAACTCTTAAGGTAGCTAATGAATACTTGCTATTACAAAATAAGATACAACTCTAGACCATAAATGGCTAATTTAATATAGCAATTTCAGAATTAATGCAATACTCTACAATTTCCTGATCACAGCCTTTACACTCAGATAATCCTTCCTTTTTAATGTAAAAGGATACAAAAATTATCTTAAATTATATAAATCCGAGATTACAAGAAGAATATGCTAGGCTTTTCTTCCTTAATAAGCGATTTAATTTATTTTCAGACTATATAATTAGATGCCCAAATATAAGTATATTACATATTGTGCTACATAGAAAATTCAATACAAAGACTACAATTTTAATTTAAATTAAAGTTTCTGCAAGGATAGCAAATTATCACTAAAAGGAGTATTTTCCCAGTACCTAACAGGACTATAAAAATTACCAAAGTTATGGGATGGCACCTTCTGTGCACGTAGTACTAGGAACACCTTAAACTTCCACTAAAAACAGAGATGGATGATGACACACTAGCAATAAACATGCTGAAGCTGTACCTCGGTTGATGCAGCTGGTATCCAACCACTACTTAAGCATATTCTTCTAAACCCTCAACGCAGACAAAGGACAGAGTTGCATCAACTATGCAATCACAGATTTTTTTTTTAGTATCTACTCTTGGGTCTTAAAGGAACGCAGTGACAGTAGGAAAACCTGCTAATTACTGCTAATGCCGGCACAATCAACAACAGGTAAGGTCTAATTCTGCTACAACTGGAGATTTTTGCTCATAAGATTTTAGTAGTGCAGATGATTTAGTTTCACACACTAAATGCATGCCAATCTTATTACTGGAAACAGCAAAAAATGTAGTACAGTGATTATCTGTGGCTCTTCACAGCTTCTTTCTGTAGTACACCATGTCATATACCCACACAATCATAGAAGAAGTGGTCCAATCATGTTTTAAAAAAGGACGGAGAAATAAGGCAGAAAGACATAATTCTGTATACTGTCATAATCCTAAACTTATCCATACCTCTCTTACCTCTAACTATTAAGATCTCAAGTTTTTCCTCTCAATTCCCCTTATCCTCTGTGTATTTAGAAGAAAATACTGTGAAAACACTTTATTAGCATCAGCCAATAAAATAGTATCACGTTACAACATGCCATTAATATTTTCATTGCTTTTTTTTTCCTAATTATAGCATGCTATCTTGCATCAGGAAGGAGTACATTACCATCAGATCCCAAAATGAAGAATTTAATGAAACTTAAACTGGGACTCCCACAGCAGTGTCTCAAGGCTAAATTTTTAAAATACTTATGTATCTGATACTGTTTTGCTTTTTTGAAAAAGATAGCTCTCTTTCTAACTAGCTTCAGAAGGTTGATTTTAACCTATTTCAGTTCTTTGTGCCAAAACTCTTCCTTAGACAGCGCTCACCTGAGACCAGGCAATGAATTTTCGAGTAAGAAAAGGGATGTATGACCTCTCTGAATACAAAGGGTATTTTTTAAAATCAAAAATAATGGTTGGCAGTTTGGGACTACCTAAGAACACATACTTATAATAGCAACACTCAACTGAAAAACTGGTAAAGGCCCAGGCCTTTATAAACATTGCTCTTAGTATATACATAGATTTATTCTTAGCTTACTCTTCCCATAAAAATATCATAAAATAACCATTAATATTTTAATTTTCTTTGAGAAAGCTTTCAGAAAACACCCTAACTTGAGAGATCTTCAGCAAAGTATTTTAAGGAGGAGGGAAAAAAAGGGTGTCATTCTTGTACCCAGAGGTATAATGAAGCTCCCAAACCAATATGCTGGCTTCCAGGTATTGTTGCTGTATTTAAAATTTTTATAACATAAAAAATATTTCTACAAAATGCCAATTACAACTTAATAAGTCTACATAAATAAAGAACACGTATTTAATAAATTTTGTTATATCCTTAACAGTGCGGTCCTGCAAAGCTAAGCATCTCCCCAGTTTACACATAAAATTATTCCCCAATATGTTCAGGTGATGCATTTTCACATAAAGCATATTTGCATGGTCAGCCCTTAAGCGCTCCTTTAAAATATTGAATTTCTTCTAAATAATATTTAAGTCTTGTTTACATATTAATAAAGTAAAATACAAGATCATACTTTGTCAGGTGTTTCAGATATTCGAAATCTACATATGACATTTTGATTAAACCAAAAGGACCAAGCTCAGATATAGAGCAATGTAACACAATAAACAAACTTGTATGTAGTTGGAAAATCAAAACCAGATGTTTCCTAATTATTTCTTAACATTCAAGTTCAAGAAGAATACAAGAGAAATATCCTCCCCTGAAGACACTTCAGGGTTTCGGGGGTTTTTTTCCCCTAATTTTCAATGCAAGGAGAAACATCCTGCTTACGCAGAAATCTTAAGCAATAGAACCCAATTCGTAAAATAATGTGCAGGTTAACGCAAGCCCTTTGCAGAAAAAAGACTGGGCATGAAAAACTAACATACCCATTTTAAAGTCCTTTATTGTGTTCACCTATAAAGCATCCATGAAAAATCACTCTAAATCCATTTAAAATGACAAAGACAAAACCAGTGAATGAGACTTTGTCTTGCTGCCTGAAATGCGCTAAAGGCTCTTACATAAATCCATAAAACAGATGAATTTACATCTACGTGTTACATCCACAGCAGTAACAAAACTTCCCGTAATAAAAATCACAGGCAGAGAAGGGCGACAGCTCCGTGCAGGCACCGCACACCCGGGGCTGCCTGC
>NW_009230000.1:0-753 GCF_000690835.1 Fulmarus glacialis
TTTTAAAATCCTTTTTAGCTGAAAATTGATAGCTTCCTTACCCCTTTAAGCAGCTGTGAGCATATGACAAGGGCCCCTCTCTGAGATATTCTGGAGCAATAAGTTGATCTCAGGCGGGTTTGGTTCGTTTAGCTTCTTCTCATTACCCACATAGGCACTCTTAAACTGTCACAGGTTTGGACTTTGTTTTGAACAAATACAAATTACACTAGGTTGGAAATGGCTCTTTCAGTGACACTCGGAGGATATAGTGCAGACTTTCAGACTACAGGAGAGGTTAACTATTGCTATGTTTTGATTGCAGAACTTGAATGTGTGTTTAATTTTTTGTGAAGAGATTGATGACTCTTCTGCATCTATTTCTCTGGCCCAGCTTACTAAGGTATATCTATATTCTTGTCAAATACTTCAAAAAACCAAAGTGTTTGCTTTGTATTTTAAATCTTATACTGTGATCTATAGCTGGATAACTGTTGTAAGGTGAACAAACCTTTAATTTAGTTTTTAATAATTTAAAGTATTTATTGTAACTTTAAAATGTGTGTATCTTTTGATACTATTCTGTAAAGAGTAGTTGCCAGTTTGGGAAGATAGAAGGGGGAGTACCTTATCAGCCTCAACCTAATGTTGCAGTATTACTCATCTTCGAGACACAAAGAAGAAGCATTTCAGAAGCTGTTTACCATTTTTCATACTTTTCGTTAATTTTGCATTGGAAAATTGTGTTTTGGATGTGTTTTGTAAACAAATTAG
>NW_009230001.1:0-15613 GCF_000690835.1 Fulmarus glacialis
GATTCTATGATTCTATGATTCTAAGACTATTTGTTTGGTGATATCCAAAATGCAATGTTGAGGTGTTGAGGAATGAGGTTTGTGCCACAAAGGGAAAAATACAGCAGGACTAGTATGGAGTTATTAATCAATTAATAGCTAATGTGTTTGTAGCTCTCCCCTTCTTCCTCACACCACCAATTCTACAAACTTATATCATGAATTTTTTACCCTGGTTATGGAGTAGGAATACACCAACATAACTTTCCCCTGATTTTGCATCTGTATGTCGTCTTACAATATATTGCTAAGGACAATCTACTCACCTGAGGATTTTGAAGTACTAAACACCTTCTGGTGGAATACAAGAAGATTTTTTAATCTGTTACTCAGCTTTCTGAATGTAGGCCCTCCATTGTAATACGAGAAGTGTTCCAAAAATATTTTAGAAAGTTAGACTTATACTAAAGGATACCGTGGCTCATTCATCCAGTTCCTTCACCAGTCTGCATTAGCTCCAAATGCTCCAGAGGAAGATGAAAAAGGATCAAAATTATCAGAAGCAGTAAGTTCCAAGATTGACATTATAAAACACAAGTGGATAAAATGTTCCTCCAATATTAAGGTGTTGGTTTTTGCCATGAATTGCAATACTTTACTTTCTCAGTAGTTGTTGTTATTTTTAATAGTTAAGACACAAGAAACATGGCATAATGATTGTCATTTATTGTGTATTTTTTGTGTTTAAAATCTTTATGAAAATATTCTAGGCTAGACCATCTCGCTAGGGTTTATCATCTAGCAATGGCTAGCAGCAGGTGTTTGTAGAAAGGGTGTAAGAAATCAGGGCAGGCAAGTGTGCCAGCGTTTGGCAAGGGGTTTGAATACTTAATGAGACATAAACTACATTCCCATTATCATATTTAACATCAAGAAACTACTCTTCAATATAAAAATTCATTATCTCTATTTCATCCTCAGTATCTTGTATTTTGTAGCAGACAGTCCTGCACTTCATGTCATAAAAATCAGAAGAATTTCTTCCTTTCTGAGATTCCTTTTGATACCAGGTAGAGCTGTGCATGTTCGTCATCAAATTCCTAGCAAGGAAGGAATCTGGGATCTGACAGAAAGCCAAACCTTACATTATGAAATAGCACTGAGGCATCTTTGACACTTGAAGGATATAGTTTTAATGAGATGGTTCTGATTAAACAGCACATACAGGAGTGTTTGGGAAACTCAAAAAGCCACAGCCAGGACTTCAGCTAATGTGGTTTCTGAACCAGTAAGTTAGGTATGCTTTTAAACAAAGGAAAAAGGATCCAGGTTAAACACTATATCAAATAAAAACCAAACGCTAAATATGGTATCCACTCCTCTAAATTTTGTCTATCTAAATGTGAGGCAGGCAGTTTAAGTTGAGCACCAAGACACCTTCCATAGTCAGCAGAGAAAGGATATCACTTCCAGATGAACAACAAAATTCACAAACAACAAATTCACCAACAACAATACATCTGAGATGGGGGGGGAGATCAATCACCCTCTTCCAGTGGCTGCTTTTCTCCACTGACTACGGAAAAAGTCTGGAATCACAGCTTAAACTTGATGCCTAACTTTTAGACAGATAAAATTAAGTGAGATGAGTCCTACCCTAAATATCTACCACCGCATCACTTTTCTTCATGGTTGGATTCATTGTTGTTAATAGTTGATTTCACTTTCAGCTCTTATACACTGGCAAATTGCTCTCGCTCTCTGCTTTTATATATTTCAGAGGAATATTTATACTGAGTAAATAAAACAGAAATTACAGGAAAAATCAGTTTTCTGCATATTTTTTAAAAAGCTTACATAAAACTCACATAAAAAACTTAATACCTCAATTGTTGCCTGAATGTTAAAAGAAAAAAAAAAAAAAAAGTAGGGGGAGAGGATTTTTCCTTATAACCTGTTTAAAAAGTGTAAATTTGCTAAGCTCCTTTATTCTTTATTCACATATATAAACCAGACTTTGCAATGATTTGCTTTTCAGGGATTATTTCTGTCCTGAAAAAACCTGTCTGATTCCTGTAAACAACAGAGTAAATCAACATACAGTTTGTATTTTTGATTTATAGCAATGAACTGTTTTGTGTAAATCAACCAATGATCCTCAAAGAAAGGTGCCCCGAGGCTTTAAGGCAACTGAGACACTGCTCAGAAGCTGACTTCAAGTGGAGCAACCTGGTTGAAATATCATCTCCCCGATTTGAGCAAGCTTTTCATTTTTAATTGAAAGTAGGAACACTGGGCTAGAATATAAAAAGCCTCTCAGTTTTCTGCCAAAGCCGCATGACACCACACATCAACATATTTTTTTTTTATTTATCAATGAGTTAATTTACAGTTTTGGAGGGGAAATGTATAGCTGGATCTACTCCACTCTGTTCTGACATAAAATAACCCCTTGTAGCTACCTTTGTCAGTAGTTGAACTCATGCTGCGTAGTTCTTGATTGAGGTTCGACTTCAGCATGTTGTTATTATGCAGGTGGACATAAGTGAGCAGTGGAGAGGATTACAGAGTAATTGCAAATGGGAATATATATAAAAAAAAAAAATCTTTTTACTTTTTTTTTAAATTTTCCTTCTGGTGAAAGTTTGGGAATTCCTGCTTTCATTGGAACCCAAATATATTTTTTGTTGTTGTTCATATTTTCTGTAAGACTTCATGCTGGGCAAATTATATCCACAGCAGTAGAGCATCAATGACAGGCAGAGAGGCAAACAATTTAATCACAGAAAGAATTCAGAGCAGGGATATAACCTTGTGCATTTTCCATTCCACCAGCCTGAAGGTCATTACACCTCAACCGGGAGGAACAAAAGAAGAAACTCTGCTTTGTGAGAACAGACATCTCACCAACTAACTTCCCATTAAGTATATAAGATGGATGCTAACAAATGTCACCAGTGAAGGCTTTCCCTGAGCAAGTACAGCCAGAAAAAATCAGATCAAAAATAACAATCAGAAAACCATTAGTTATCCCAGCTTTTGGTAGATCATCTTTCTTTGCCCTGCTTTTGAAAACCCCAGCTGGTAATGTACAGCCATGTTTCTATTTAGGAGCTTAAATACAGATCTGCAGAAGTGTATCCTTGGATGTAGTTTATCTCAAAGCACCAGTCCTTCAACGACTTTTTAGGATGACTTTCTGGGAAGCATGGAACTGTCTTTCTGACTGACAGTGAATGGTTCAAGTTGCTACAGCTAATGGCATTACTCTCATATATATGGTTCACGTGACCAAGACTTGATCTCCAGCACTGAAATCCTCAGATGTTTTGTGTGGGCAATCCTGTGTAAGCAGTAAGGGGCATTTTTCCTTAGAAAAAGAAAAAATAAAATCTATTACCAGCAATTATAAAAGAAAACAAATTGAGAAATTTGCCCCTTCAAAAGCAGATATCAGTCACCTTATCAAAGAATTAGCAGAACCACAGATTTCAGCGGTTTCTTTCCACACGCCAAAAATTGCAGTGGATTCTGAAATCTGTTATAATCAAGTGAAAGGAGAAGAAACAGGCTTCCTCCTGAAGCTTTTCCAAACAGTAAATGAATTTATTTATCAACCTGCAGTATCAGATATACCTGCTCCCTCCCCGTGGACTCACTTAGTACCAGGAATTATTGCTGAACAGAAAGCTTATTTAATCTATTATGAGTCAGAATTTTTATCAAGCTGCTTAATTAGTGTTCTCTCTCTCTCTCTCTCTCTTTTTTTTTAACAGCTTAATGAGGAGTTTCATCACTCCTGCCAAGATGAGTCAGGTGTTTTCAAGCAGATGAGTGTGATGTAAGAAAATATGCAACATGATATATCTTCATTGTGTCTTCCATTCGGAAGTGGGGTCAAAAGCTTCATTAGTTCAATAATATTTCAAGGAACTGTTTAAAACTTTTAGTAAGAGCATAATATCACACATAGTCCTTTTTTAGCTATAGCCTCCTAAAAGTTAAATTAGATGGTTAATAAAAATTAGTTATCTAGGCTCCCTATAAAACTTTCAGATGGTTTTATATGAAATAAATCCCTTTTTTGGAGTCTCTTTCACCAGGGAACTACTGCCAGATAACATTTTAATTGAAATTATTTGGTATCAAATGGGAGAGGGAAATGGGAATAGCATGTCAGTTGTTCCAAAGAATGACCTCATTTGTCATATGGAAAATATTACTTTATGAAAATGCATGAAGAAATAATAGGAATATGGTACAGGTAACTAAGTAAGTCAGCAAGTTTTAAAAAATTACTCTCCTAATTTAAAAAATAACAATAATCCTGAGACAGCTATCTGGCATGAAGAGTTTCCACCTAAATGATGGAAGTCTGAAAAATAATAGTAACTGAGGAAGATCTAATTTAATGGAAAGTGTCAACCAACTGTGACTATTACTTGCAGCCTGATATGGCCTGGATTCACTCAAGTTCTTGTGGCTCTGTATGGGGTTTGTTCCTGCCAAGCAGGGCCAGTGTCACAACCAGCACTCTGTATTGAACAATAAAAATTCAACTTTGCAGAGCAGGTCAGATTTCAAGGCTCTGGGAAGACAAGTCACTAAGACCTCACCCTTACACTGCGAAAACCTACCTCAGGTGATGTTGTTGGAAATTTTCCCTCCTATGGACTTCAGGATTTCTATACATTTTCTGTAGAGCATTTTGCTTGAAACCCCAGAAGATGTAAATCCACAGAGGTCTATTGACTTTGGTGGTGCTACTCCATTGTACGCTCATCAAGAATCTGGTCCCAGTGAGTTTTTATCAACTACAAACACAGGAGTCATGGGACAAACTCATGCTTTCAATTAAGTCAGTACAATTTTTATTATTGATTTCAACACCACCAGCATTTTAATCACAGGTATTTTGTAAGGTCACTCAAAAACAGAGTTTCCCATTAACTTAACAGAAATACTTGGGTGAACAAAGATGCTAGAGTGAACAGACATTGCAAGATCATTCATTAAACTATCCCAATTAAAACATCATATATCCTAACAGAATATGGACCAATTACAAGTTTAATATTTGTAAACAAAATAAAACCATTTAAATATTTCTTGGAAAATACTATCAAGACAATAGTAGTAGAACTTTCTGATGAAATAACCAAGGAATCTGAAGGAAAAAAAAAAAGGCAAAAACGCTGCATTATCGACATTTGATTTTATAGACTATCTGTAAAAAGACAAGACATCTTCTGGGAAAGCAAAATAATTCTCAAATTTACATTACTGTGTTTCTGTTTCTGGAGAGGACTGAGATGAAAGACAGAGAAAGGAAAGGGAAACCATGTGGGTGAAAAACACGCAGTCTCTTACAGGCAATCAGATTCTGTTTATAAAGGTTTCTTTCTGCAGCTGGAAAAATATTGAGCTAAACCCCTAACCTTATTGAAACAGAGTCAAGAGATTATGAATACCAATCTCTAAGGAATCAACAAGCATACATGGGATTTCTGTTTGAACAATGATCTAATCTGTGCTTTTATTACGTCCTATTGGTAAAATCCTGGCTGTGCTGAAGTCACTGATAAAACAATACGATTTTTCTCCACTGTAATTATATTTTCCTTTCTAAATATACATGATCATTCCGGAGTTCTGAAGCTGACAGAGTTTGGCTCATATTCTGTAAATTATACTAGCCTAAATTGTTAGAAGAAAGATGTACCTCTCATTTATTTTTACTGATTCTGTAATAAAGGACCAGAAGAATACAGAATGCATCTTATTTGGGAGATAACTGTGATGATCTCCTGAGGTAGAGCAGCATTTTATTTCATGAAGAATGCCACAGAACTCTCTGTGAATCAACATAATGTAATAAGGCAAGATTTTTTTTTTTTGGTCTTTATGCCATTTATTATCTGTATTTAGATTACCAGAAAGATCTAGCAGAAGACTAAAATCTTAAGATCTATACAAAGACCTTTTATAATGGGGGTGAACAGACAGACAGACCCCAAAACATCTCATTCTGAGGGACATAAAAAAAAATAAAAGTTTCTAACAGACTACAAAAATAATTTTCAAATCTCTGAAATAGAAAGTTCTGTCTGTCCATCTCTCTATCAATCCATTCCTTTCCCACAAAGATAAAATTTCTCACAGTCTAGGCAGAATTTCTTTGGTTTGCCAATTCATTACTCTAGTATGTTTTGAAATGTCAGACAGGTATTTACTTCTCAGTTATGTGTACGACTGTAAGTGCTTTAGAGCATATGAATATATGCTTTAAAGTCCAGGATGCATTTATATCCATTGATCAAATGAAGTCTTACCAGCAGCTGTGTTCTTTCACAGAAATGACAATTTCATGATATATTCAAATTATAAGGCATTTTGAAGTCTTTTTGAGATGAACAGGTCTATAAAAGTGTAAGAAAATCTCAGACCACTGGTCAGCCATGACATGGTACATAAAGTCACCATGCTTATGACAACTGTCTGTTAAAATAACACAGGTCACATCAATGTCTTCATAGCTAGTGACTTTGTTTACTCCATTTCAGGTGCCAGGGTGGATCCAGTCCAGCCCAGGAAGAATGAACTGGCATAGACGGAATGACAAACATTAGGCATAAGTACTTTTTATATCAAGCCTTTGGCAAGTTACTTGTTGGAAAAATCTGTTGTCATGAACACAATCCAAAATCTGCAAGTTGTGCTACTAAGGCATATGATAACTTCTACTATCCAGGGATATGCTAATACATACCATCCTGGGATATGCCAAACCATTGCCAGGATAATGGCTCATTCCAGATGCCAGTCAAGGTCCTTTTTGACAGCCTTAGGGCATTTCAGTATAAAAGCAGTTTCGACTGGGTTGTTCAGAGCAGAGGATCTTTTATTTTTTTCCCCCATCAGAAACTGTAAATAAACTTTGAATGAAAAAAGGATGAAACATTGTACAATTGCCTTCATTCACTATGACTTATAATTATGCATTTACTGTTCTGGTTTTGATTTGTTTTTTTTTTTTTTTTATCTCCCCACATGTTGCTTCTAACAGAAAAAACTCTTCTTTCCCATTATTTATAGGCCATGGACAGGGGACAAAAGTAATAAACACAATCATAATGGAAAAAGTGAGAAGAAAAGGTAGAAATAAGGGTTTATAGTTTGTGTAGTTTCAGAACACTAAAGTAAGAGGTTTATTACAGATGGAAACGAGATTAAATATGTCTAGCTGCCACATATGGTCAATTTTTCAGTGAAATCTTGAAGTTGGTGGGATGCTGTATTCACAAAGTATTAGCCAGTTCTTAATTATTAGATTATGTACGAGATAAATCACTTAATGTATGCCTAAAGCGAAGGGGAGTTTAATTTCTAATAGTAAAACATCATACTGGTAACACTAACAACTATAATTGTGGATTTTTATTCATTCATTTATTTATTTATTTTAAAATTAAATATGTGCAAACAGTTAAAAAATGCACAAGGACTAAATGTCACTGGGAATGAAAAGGAAACGTCAAGGAATTGCATGCTTTTCATGGAAAACTGATTACAAAATATTCTGTTTACTTTTGCATGGGATTTATGCATAGTAGTGAGAGTTATAGATGAGAAGAGAAATGTGGTCATCCAGAACACACAACTGATAAAAGTTCATTCAGGTTCAAAGAAAAAATTGTGGAAAAAAAAAGGTAACCATGAAACCCAAAGCTACTGTAAGAGGTTTAACCAGTACATTAACTAGTAATTACCCGTAATTAAATGTAATTAATATCACTTAATATTCATCAGATAATATTAAGTATTAAGGTAATATTAATATTACTTAATATTAATTCAGATGAATTATTAACAATTGGAATAGCCTACAAGAATGCTAAGGTGAGTTTTTCATTATTTAAAAATTTTGCATCAAAACTACGTATTTTCCTACAGCATACAATAGTTCTGGGCTGCTCTGAGCTGCTTATGTGATCCCCTTTTTATGAGTTATCTGATACATCAATATTGTATCAGAAGTTCAGTTGCATACTCAGCTAAGTTAACTAGCTACAAATAAGCTAGTTTCCTTTGTGAACGTATTAGCTTGCATTCTGAAAGCACGCGGTCTATCCAAACTGAGAAGTCACCTTTTTTTTTTAAGTCTAATTAAACTGATTGCAGGGGTGGGCTAATGAGTCTGGGATTAGCTTACCGCTTCTGAGTAATGTGCTCCATAAAAAATCAATTTACCTCACAATCATCGGTGCCTTTTATATATACCTTTCATACACATTTCTCAAGAAACGCAACTTTGAATGTCTGCATAATGCAAACAAGGACCTTAGGCAATGAGTGGTTGAATGACTTTCTCCAGGAGGTCTAGGAAGAAGCAAGGACTAGAACACCTTCCCCAAGTTTGACACTGGCACCTCACTCCTTGGTCATTTTTCTTCTCCCTAATTTGTTTGGATTGGTACAAAAGTCTGCAGGAGAAACTCTATTGCCCGCATGGTATAAAGTTTCAGACTAGATGGCCTTTTTGTCCTTGACAGCCAGGAATGTCAAAGGAGCTATGAAAATACAGTAGAGGCTTAGTACCAGAGTTTGTGCATATAGCTTTTACACGCATACTTTCACTAGAAGGTGAAAAAATAATATTAAAAAATCAAGTGATCCTACAAAGAAAAGTTCCTCAGATCAGTCCTATTGACCTTGTTCTTGCTTCTTGTCGGTTCCCCACATTATAGAATGAATTCTTACATATATCTCTGGGAAATAGAAATCTTCACAGAGATACAGCTTGAAGGAGAAACACTTAATGGGCCACATTACAGCAAATTCTATCGATCTGCTTTCTTTTACTTGTAGGCATGATTGAGGGCTCAAGTAATTTAATTTTCTTCTTGTAGTCTGATATTTTATTTTCCAAATTTTTTTTTGTTTTGTTTTGTTCTTGAGATATGCTGAACAAACAGAGCTGAGGCTGAAGCAGGGGCAGCCTAGGCAATGAGAACAGTCTAAGCAAGGATTCCCTCCGTTTTCCTTACTGCTTATTCGGACTGCCGTTGGCACCAAAATCCTCTTTCCATGGAGTTGGCAAATGGAGAAAGCAGTGATTCCTTTAACTTGGAATTTAATCCTGATGATCACATCACTCTCACCCAATCTCCATAACGCTTAAAGAGACAAATTTGCACTTAACTTAAACCTTACTATAGTAAAATGTAGACATCCAGCAGAAATTATAAAAAGACAATTTTCTATGACCATCCAGGAGTCACTTATCATCCTGTTACAAAGACCTTAGGCCAGAAATCCTAGATAGTTTAATGAAGTAATTTTGGAAAATCATAATATCTCAGAGTATCTTACTCTCCTTGTAGTCCATTGTCAGAGGACATGATTGAAGGTCCAGAGATAGGTCAGTTATTATCTTATCAAAAATCCCTTTTATCGCTGCTGAGGATTTATAATCAACCAAGAGACATGCAGCTGTCAGGATGTGGCCAGGAACACAAGCAATGCAGGGCTGGGCAGAATACAAATGATTATATGAGATCGATCAGATGATTTTTATAAGATCAATCAGGTGACTTGTCCTTGCACTTGGCTATTCAGGGAGTGTCTCTACAGCCTTTGATGACCCTACCAAGTCCTTCTTGGTTTGCTTCTTTTTCTTGCTCTATCCCTCCTGTACAGCAGATTTTAGGAGCCAAGACACAAAATTCATGGTCAATGTGAGTCTTGCAAAGTATTATTCACATACAAAAGAGTCTACAAAATCAGTCCCCAAAGAATGAATAATTGAAATAACTGGGAATAATTAATATGTCTTATTTCTTCCTTCTCTCTGCCTCTCTTTTTCTCTCTGTCCTTTCTATTTCCTTCCCTTTTCTTCCTGTTTTTCTTCCTATTATGAAGTAGTTATAAGGCAATATTTATCAGTGAATAACACTGGTACAGCAAGGTTAGAAAGAAAATAAGAATGCCCTTCTAAGTCATCATGGAAATGACTTAGATAATTCTCTGATAAAGAAAGTAGGTTTGACTATTGGGTGTTTTGTTTTGTTTTCTTTTGTTTCTGGAGTTTTTTATGTTCCAACACAAGCCTCTAGTCTCATGATGCCCTCAGGTCCCTTGGTGAAGTGTGTTTGAAATAATGTAGGGGAAAATCTTTGTGAAACTTTTGCTGCAGTGATATTGACAAAGTGATCACACATGGTGATGGTAAAGGGGTGTGCATTATTGTTTGGATTACATTCTTGCATTCTCATCAAAACAGATTCTCTAGTACAAAAGGGATTTCCATTAAACTCATAGCATTGCTGTTATTACCCTGGATTAATGATTTACTGATAGCGGAACCAGAGAGCTGGGACAGACATTTTCAAGGAGAAATGTGGGTCCTTGCAACAGACTGAAGGAAAATGATCTGCTTGCAGGAGTCCTTTACTTCACTTTTTATTTCAGTCCATAAACGTGAATAATTTGCTTGGTAGAACAAATAAAAGGGTACTTTTTTGGCCAAACACTAGTTAGTTTACAAATATATTCTATCTTTCTGAGGAATTTATGCAGGATCAGATGTGATTCTTGATTGGTTTGCCTCAGTGAACATGAAAAAAATAAAAATGCATATCCAGTCCCTTTTGTGTCCAATTTATTAAATTTTGCCATTAGACAAAGAAGGAAGAAAAGTATAATTTAACTTCTCTAGTATATCCCAATAGTCAAATTTTGCAGAGGAACCTTAACACAGAAAACAATTTGTTTGGCCAACAATTCTACCTCTCACTGAACACAACAAAAAGCTACACTATTTCATAGAGTATTACAAATGAACTGTTTTATATATAGGCTTTACTGTATTGGGAAATATATTTATAGACCCCATTTCTTCTGTGACTTACAGCCTACTTAGCTCTTTTGAGCTTAACAGGACAAATTCTGTATCTCCTTTAAAGGCCTTGAAATCAAAGTAATTTTGTTTTCATGATGCAATAACTCTACTATGTTGTCTCACTTAGACTTAAACAATTTCTGAGAAACTCTTTTTCATCCTTTCTTATTATTGAACTGACCTCACAATAACAACAGAATAGTTTCCCACAAGATAACTCTGCTGTTCTCTTTCTTAGGCATCCTGACAGTATTTCATTCTTCTGCTTCCCCCCTTTCAAATCTGCAGGTATTCCATAAAAGCCCATTTAAATGTATCTCTAATTTTACTCTAAATTCCTTCCAGAAACTTAGTACAAAACCAAACACAGCTAAACTTCCTGCAGAAATAGCTGTAGAAAGTGACCACATTTCAGGAAATGAAGAATTTTTTTTCAGCAAAAAGGTGCATATCTTTGATAGTCTGTCTTCTGATTCCTATTTTTCTTCTTGGTTTTCTTTTTTTTTTACAGATTTTATTACTGTACTTATTATCTTGTATGTGATAAATTGTGTATAAGGAAAAGAATAACATAAAATTTAGATTTTACAACACTCCTAATCCAGGAGATCACAAAACCAATAGGAATTAAAGTTAAACTCACACATAAGTGCTTTCATGAGTAAGCATCATGCTAGGGTAACAGTATGGATTGCATTTTTAGCATTTCCATGGGTAAATGGCACAGAAGGTGATGCTACAGGATATTAGATATATTTAAATCAGAATCTGTTTCCTTTTCATTTTGGTGGAAAGGGTTATGACAATATTGAAAATGAAATTGTATCTTCTTTATTTATTTAATCCAAAAGCTAATAAAGGAACTAATTTCCTAAAATAATAAGACTGGGAGTAGATAAAGTCTTTTAGTCAGCCAGCATACCTCTCTCAAGTGGAGGATGGGCATATTTTAGGGATGGTCCTGATAAGAATCTTTGTTAGTATGGTAAGCCTTCTCTGTCAGTCTCCAGATTTATAAGCCTCACTTTGTTAGTTAAGAGCATGTGTATGCACAAGGGCAATAGCATGACATTGATTTCTTTACGAGCTCCTCTTCAAAATCAATGGAAAACTGTGTTTAAAAATTGAAGCTATGTTATGGCACTAGAATGCAATATCTTATGACCTGATCCAAAAGACCCTTAGGTTAAGTTTCATCATCTAGAGTTTAGACATCCAGCCAAACTAGTTATCTTGACTCCTCTTTGTGATCAATTTAGAAAAATAGGTACCTTTTTTTTTTTTTTTTTTTTTACCTGAAATGTGATTTATCCTTTGTATCCAGACTGAGAGTAGTGAGGGAAACACTCAGTGAACTATTTCCTCTGGTCGTATGTAGATATTTCAGTTGTTCTCCTTTCTCAGCTTCTCAGCAAGTACTCGAATCCTTACAAATTCCAAATTTCTTCCTGTTTGCAACAGCTTCCTATTAAAATATTTTTTGCACCCTAAACCCAATGCCAACATAAGCCACAAGTACAAATGAAGTGTAAAGTGAATCAAAATCCATCCTAAGAATTGTCTCTCAATAAAGCCAAGGCAAATTCCCATTTTCCAGTACCATCTAATATACAGGAGAAATTCAGACACAGAACTCTTTTGTAATATTTTTTAATATTTTCTAGTGTTTCCTTGTCTTACATGAAAATGGATTGAGAAATAAGCACTCAAGTCACACAGTGGTCCTTTGTATTTGACCCATGTCCAATACTAAACAAATGTCTCCCAGCTTCTCAGCCTTTTTCTCTGGAAAGCCCAGTAGATTTATTTGCAATTTTTTTCATCCACCAATAAAAATCCAGCATGTACAGAATGCCTTTCACCAGCATGCACTTGCTGTGTTCAAGAAAATAATAATAACCATTTACTTAGACCAGCAATCCAAAGGTTGATATTCATAGATTTGTTTTGTCTAATTTTATGCGCACTTTTTAAGTGGGGTCAAGAAATTGACTGGCACAAATAAGAAGGTAAAAAGATAAAATAGTTGTACCAGTCATCTCTTGGACTGATGGTAAAATGTATGACAATTTTAGTCAAGATAAACACATCTGAAAGCATGCTTAGAAATGCCTATTGCAACTACAGAGATATTATAATTAAGTGTTATGTTATTATTGCTTAAATAGTGCCTAAAAACTCCAACCAGGATTTTGGCCCTGGTACATTAGCTTCAGTGGATACACATAGCAGAAGATAGTCTCTGCCCTTAAAAGCTTATAATCTAAGAGACAAACAAAGAAAGTCTGGGAGGAAGGAACAGAGGCACAAAAAGATTAAGGATGAAATCCTAGTTCTAGTCAAAGAAATGGAAGTTTCGCTACAGCCTTAAACAATGATGGGATTTCAACCTAAATAGTTTTCCAAAGACACACAGGAAACCTGTGTATGAGCTTGGAAGTGGACCTTGATCTTTACAAGACCCTTTTCTTGGATTTAACAGAAATCTGTTCTACAAAGCAATATCATTTCATACATCAGTTGTTAGTAGGACTTTTTGACTTCTGAACTAAGTACACAGGGTAATTTTCTTTTCTTGATATGGCATAAAAAATAAAATAGAATAAATAATAATAATACTACAAAAAAAAGACAAAGTGGCACAGAAGCTAGATTATCAACTTCAGAAAGGTATTGAAGAATTTTCATCCATACATACTTACTGAGTCTTAGACTCCTAAGTGTCTATATCACTTAACTGAGAGAGGACTTGAGTATTTTTAAAACAGTATGTCAGCACAATGAAATAAAAACACAGGGTTGTCATATTTGACCACCAGTGTCTCTCTCTTTCCTTATTACCCCTCTATTATGAGGAAAGAAAGTTAGAAGTCACTTAGCACTTGAGCAAAGGGGAAAAAAAAATCCCTTTCTTTCACTCCTTCAGCCCTCCACATGTGATGGAAAGAGGGCAGAATTCAGCAGTGTCCCTTTAAATTGCCTTTGATTCCTGCATATAACTCTTCTCCCGGGTTTTAGTGCCATATTGTAATGTTAAAGTGTAAAACTCTGCATCTGCTGAGGCATTTGGCTGGAAAAGCAAGTATGTCAACGGTTGTCCCTAGCTGCCATCACACATATGGATTTTCTGTGTTCAGCTCTGCCATCTGGTAGTTAGACCTAAATTCACTCCTCATTGAATAAGGACTATCTACCATATCATACTTCATTCTATATACTATCCATTTTCATAGCCTTGTTTTATGAAATTTTATATGGTGTTTGTGTGTCCCATATGTGTGAAAATGTTCAAAGTGTTCAGAAATATTGAGAAAACACTTTCTTTCTGGATATACCCCAGCCAAACATGCACACATACGTGTATGTGTGTACATGCACGCATACACACACACACACACACACAGAGCTACCTTCTCCAGGGGAAGGGCAATAAGAAACTCTGCTTGAAAACATGATGCTGTAAATGTAATTTCTAGTGCTGTTGATTAGAACTTGGAGATGAACATAACAATCTATAAACAGAAACTAGTGTCATTTGAGAAAGAACACTTAACAGTGTATGAGGATGCGGGTTAATATCCCTTCCAGTCTCTTTTCCCTACTTGTGACATCTTTGGTAGTAGCTTAATCTGGTGGCATTTTCTTCCCTCATTACTATTTTGTCACAGGAGTAAAGCAGTAGGATTTTATGGCTTCCTACCAGAGCAGGTGCAGCTGTGTTGGTTTGACTTTTTCAATCCTTAAATGCCTTAGCCATCTTTCCTTCTCCTTGCCAGCCTCTGCTTATGTCTTCCACTTGCATCAGTTTTTAGGATGAATTGCTGGATCAGTGAAAAATACATATTATTGAAAAGCTGAAAATCTTGGAGTCTGCTACACCTAGGGAGAGCTGGAGCTCTCTATTGATTTCAAGAGCAAGGGCTAGAGCAAGGCTATTTTGTTCCAAGAACCAAAAAGGGGATGAGCTGAACTCAGATCTCTGCTGGTGCCAAGACTCGTGTATTGCTAGGACTACTGCTGTCAATTTATCTTTGTGATGTTTTAGGAATGGTGCTGGTTACTCGTGACAACTTCCTTCTAAATATATTCTAATTCTTAATCATCTGTGGAGTCTGGATTGCCCTTGTGCCAGCAAGGTAGAGAGGTGGCTCATGGCAAGCTCCGGTGAGGATGGATAGAAAGGAGTGTAACAATATCTGTTGATGTTGCAAAGGCTTTCAAATCTGAGCAATCTGTGTCTGTTTAAAACAAATTTTCCATTGGTTTTAACGCTTTTGAGGGAAGGTGTTATTCTGGGATAGTTACTATATCTTAGAAAATAAGTTAAAAGTTAGAGGTAGCTCTTCAGTGCAACACATTTGCCATGCTTTTCAGTTTCAGTGAATGTAGGCAAGGACGGGCATAAACCCTTATTATGTAGCCATGGATTTGGAAAAGCTTTTGGATATATGTCATGGTGTCTTAAAATTCTGTGACGTAACCAGATTCTTACTGTCTCCTCCCCCCAGCCATTTCTTCCAGATCTGAGATTTTGTTCTGACCTAACTTCAGGTGCTTAACTAAGGCCCATAAATGAGGTGGTTTTGGCTTAGTAGAGAGATGTAGAGAGTGAGTTAAGTCCCTAACCGTGGGTGTCTATGTCATTTTGGGTTGAAGCCAATTGTACAAGATTCAACAAGGCCAAGTGTTGGGTCCTGCACCTCGGCAACAACAACAACCCCATGCAACGCTACA
>NW_009230002.1:0-9010 GCF_000690835.1 Fulmarus glacialis
CCCAGCCGAAACCAGGACAGAAATAAATAAATAAATAAATATGTGAAATAAGAGCCCTATTTGTAATATATTCATCTAACATTAAGAAAAAAGTCATTAAGTAGAAGATAAGTGTGATATTGAAAAAGAAAATCAATCACTAATTTGAGTTCTAGGCACCTAAGGCCTACATATTGCTAAAAACTACAGGTATTAATCACTTCTCTCTGTAAAATAAATTATTTGTGAAATACTAAACTCTCTGTATATTCAAATTAAATAGTATGAGTGAAACTTTCTGGGTGCCGAGGGTCCACCTGAATCTGTTGTCTAGATCATTAATAAAAATAGCCTTCTCCTGGCAAGAAAAGCAACAGCGGGCAACATGACACTTCTAAGGTCAATTTATTAAGTAGACCAAGCGAGGGATAGGCTGTGTCAGGGAAAGCTATACACACACACACACACACATCTACAGTTCCTTGAGACGTGCCCCTAGCTCCACTCAGTCAAGCTGAGGTGAAGGCAGTTCTTGCTCCCACCAGCCTTATGCTGGTCACAAATACGTAACCCTTCCCCACTTTCCATTGTGTCCAGGTGGTGTCAAGCAGCTGCCTAAAAATGCTTTCTCTTATCTCCATTACTGAGGGTTTTATAGCCACATGTTGGCACATGACACCCATCAAATCAATTCATGACCAGTCACGTTGTACCTTTCCAGCAGTTTCAGGTGTTGCTCTCCTGTCCCATGCCCACCCCGTCTCCCCACACTCAGGTCTCCCTTGCATTGCTGTTGGCTATAGCTTGTCATACTCAGTCACTCACCCTTGATCAAGGCAGGGCCATGATGCTCCCATTACAGGCCTCTTGAGAAAGAAGAGTATTGACGCTTGAGGAATACCAGCAGCATTCAATTGTTAATTGGACTAAGAGCAAGGACTGAAGGCCTTGCTAAGGTCAAAGCACACAACAAAGAAAACAACACTCTCCACTTATTCACAGAGCCAGCCATTTTGTTGGAGGATGCAATCAAGATGGTTAGGCGCAATTAGCCCTTGGTAAATCATCTTGGCTGTTCCTAATCACATTTAGTATAACTCAACCAGCAAAGAAAATTATTGGCACTCAGTCTTGAATTCATTTTTAGGCTTTCAAGCTTCCAAAATTTTTGCAAAATTGAAACTTTATGAAGTATTAATGTAGGTCAAACCCGATGTCATATAGGAGAGAATGCAATTGCTTGTAAGAAGTAATGAAGTTTATGTACATATTATCTGTCTATGAGTAGTAGATATTTCACATAAAATTGATTACTCACAATAGTATTTTTTGCCAGAAATGAAAGAAGCAATTTTCTTCATTGTCTTTTCACTTTTTCTTGGGTTTATGCTTTTGGTGTTTTGTGTATTCATGTGAGAAAAAATATTAACAATAAGTGATGTAGTATATAAAAATGAGTTGTTGAAAATACTTTCTTGTGTTGATTTGCCATATCTACTAAATCATAGTTTTATTTAAATTATATTTGGCATTTAAACAACTAGTTTGTGATAGTTTGTCTCATGTTTGCTGCAACAAAAAAATAAGTTCATTGGCTGTTTAACCTTTTCATTACTGTTCCTTCCATATTTTCCTACAATGATGACATTACAAAGAAATTAAAACATAAAAGCATGTTTGTTATATCACAGAATCAGACAATTGTGGAGCTGATGAAGGGGGTGTCTGCTGGACCTGATACTTACAAACAAGAAAGAACTGGTTGGTGATGTGAAGGCTGGGCTGCAGCAACCATGAGATGGTGGAATTCAGGATCCTGAGAGGAGCAAATAAGGCAAAAAGCAGGGTCACAGCCCTGGACTTGAGAAAAGCAGACTATGGCCTCTCAGGGACCTGCTTGGAAGAATCCCATGGAGTACAATCCTAGGGAGAGAGGAGAGCTGTTTGAATTTCAAGGTGACCTCCTCCAAGATCAATAACAGTCCATCTGGAGGTGTAGGAAGTCTAGCAAAGGTGGCAGGATGTCTGCACAGATGAATGAGCTTTTGACAAAAGGAACAGACATAAAAAGGAAATATACAAGAAGTGGAAGCAGGGACAGCATTGGATACTGTCAGATCTTGCTTCTACATCAGGAAGACTAGACAAAATGTGGGCCCACAGTTGAGTGGGGCAGGGATCCTGGTGACAAAGGACATGGAGAAGGCCAAGGTACTGAATGCCTTATTTGCTTCAGTCTTTAGTGGTAAAAACAGCCTTCAGGAATCTTAGACCCTTGAGGCTAGTGACATAGTCTAGAGCAAGGAAGACTTACCATTGGTAGAGGAGGATCAGGGTAGGGAACATTTAAACAGAGTGGATGTACAAAAGTTGATAGAACCTGATGGGATGCATCCACAAGCGCTAAGGGAACTCGCCAATCTCATCACAAGGCCACTCTCAAGTATCTTCGGAAGGTCATAGTGATTGAGGGAGGGTCCTGATGGTTAGAAGAAAGCAAATGTCGCTGTCATCTTCCAGAAGGTAAAGAAGGAGGATCTGGGAAACCACAGGCTAGTCAGCCTCACATGGGAAGTTGATAGAGCAAGTAATTCTGGAAACCATTTACATACATGTCAAGGACAAGAAGATGACTAGAACTAATCAGTATGGACTTACAATGGGAAAATCACTTGCTTGGTGGATGAGGGGAGAGCAGTGCATGTTCCTTATATCAACTTTAAATAAAGCTTTTGACGCTGTTTCACATGATGTCCTCATTGACAAGTTGAGTAAGTTCAGGATAGGTAAATGGACAGTGAGGTGAACTGAAAACTGACTGAGCTGCTGGGCTCAAAGGGTTGTGATCATGATGTCCAGTTAAAGGCCATTCACTAGTGCTGTTCCCCAGGGTCAATACTGGGGCTAATACAGGTCAACAACTTCATTAGTGACCAGGATGATGGGACAGCATGCACCCTCTGCAGGTTTGCAGAGGACACAAAACTGGGAGGAGTGGCTGATACATCAGATGGTTGTGTGGCTATTCAGAGGGACCTTGACAGTCCGGAAAAGTGGGCAAACAGGAATCCCAAGAGGAGTGATCCTATGCATAAGTACACACAGGAGGCCAACTAGCTAGAAGGGAGCTTTATAGAGGAGGACTTCAGGGTCCTGGTGGACAACAAATAGACTATGATCCAGAGATTCACCTTCACAGCAAAGAAAGACAACAGCCTCCATGGCTGCATTAGGGAGACCATTGCCAGCAGATCGAGGGAGGTGATCCTTCCCCTCTGCTCAGTCCTGGTGAGATACACCCAGAGTGCTGGGTACATTTCTGGTCTCCACAGTACAAAGACACATGAACACACTGGAGCGAGTCCTGTGAAGGGCCACGAGCATGACTGAGAGATTGGAGCACCTATCATACAAGGAGAGGCCAAGAGAGCTGGGACTGTTCAGCCTGGAAAAGAGAAAGCTCAGTGGGATCTTACCCATTTACCTGATGGGGGTAGTAAAGAAGACCGAGATGGGCTCTTCTCACTGGTGCCCAGTGACAGGACAAGAGGCAATATGCATTAATTGAAATACAGGAAATTCCATTGGAACATACTAAAAAAAAAAACAACAAACAAAACCCAATAAACTTTTATGACTGTAACAGTGATTGAACACTGGAACAGGTGCCTGGAGAGGTTGTAATGTCACCATTTTGGAGATATTCAAAATCTGACCATACATGGCCTGAGCAACCTGCTCTAGCCAACCCTGTTCTGAGCATGGACTTTGGGCTAAATGACTTCCATTTCACCTTCTGAACTTGACTGTTCTGTCATTCTGTGAATTTGTGGTTTAGATGGGCTCCAGTATCCATGCTTTACACATAGTTATCCTAAAGCACAACTTCTTAAGCTAAACCTTCTCAAGAAAAGGTCAATCACAAGCCAATATATGAACTCATGACTATTTAGAGTAGAGAGGGTGGAAGAATATTCTGTTCTATGGTTGCCATTGCTAAGAAGTTAAAGAATTTCTAATGACTACTTCTAACTGTTTTAGTTCTAGCTCTGCTGTCTGGACCTATTTTATATTATGGCTCTGCATTTTATCCTGAGCAAATGTCATAAAAATAATTTTACTGAATCTATTTGGAAGATACTATGCTATTTAATACTCTTGGTCTTCTCCAATCCAGAAATTTGGTTGAATTTCACTGAGTCAAGTCTTTCCATGACAAAATTGTTTATTTTCTGGTATGAACCTTAGAAAAATGTATTATTAGAAAAGTCTTTTAATATCAGGATTACAAGAAGAGGTGGTTCAAAGATGTTACCTACTCAAAATATTAAAAACATGTACAAATATAAGTAAGGAAAGTTAAATAACTAAATAAAAGGGATTAATCAAATGTAAACTTTTTATTGTAATAAATTAGGTAAATTTTATACCCTTTAGATAGAAATAGGCACCACTGAATTTTAGAGTTGGATGATATGTCTCCTAATGGTACTTTTTTCTTGTCATTGACTGTACTAGATATCTATGGTGACTAAATCAGATATCTGTGCTACAGGTATAAAGTTAGGAAAGATGAAATTGTGTGTCTATTACAGGTATTAGCATTACTACAACTACAAAAAACCTTTTAATTCCAACTCCAGCTGATGCGAAAATATTTTGCCCAGCTCCAAACCTCTGCTTTCATACATCGCTGCAAACTATCATGAATGAGTGGTTTAGAGGCGGCTTAAAAAATCACCGTCAAAGGTATTAGCAGAAAGTGATTTTAACAGAAATCTATAAAAGCGCAACTTAACAGAATTTGATGGCAAAATTCACTCTACCACTTACTACATGGATTAAGTATACAAAGGAAAATCGTGTTAGAATTGAGCTGGAATGATTTATATAGAGACTGAGGATGAAAAGGGTAGGGGAGACCCTCCCACTGAGTCACGAAGTTCAGAGAAGACCCTCTTGGTTTCTAAACTCCTCATAGAGCTTAGGTGTGGCTGGATCCAATCTTAGTCTCAGACTTGGACAACGGTTTATGTCTAATACAAAAATGGTAAGAAGACCCTTCCACTGAGTCACGAGATTCAGAGTAGACCCCCTTGCTTTCTAAACTCCTTCTCAGAGAGGAGTCTAGGTGCGGCTCGATCTACCCCTAGTCCCAGACTTGGTCAACGGTTTATGTCTAAGGGATTAGATCTGTGTAGCAGCAACCTAAGATTCATTCACAGTTTAAAGTGAATGACAAGATTTTAGCAGCACTTAATCATTGAATAATTTAACATATACAAAGTGAGTTAGTAGAGTCTACTACAATCACTACAGTGACTTAATTACAGATTATGTTTACTATTGGTTATCTAAATTAATTCACACACACACAAGGGCCCAAAAATAAAGCTATACCTGTTAAAAACTCCCTTTGAGTCTCATGAAATACTCAGGTTAAATGTCTTGGCATTTCTCAACAGGCGAAGCGTTGAGCCTCGAGGAGCGTTTCGGCCGAGGAGTGTTTCAGCCCAGGTCCCAACGGTCCTCCGAGTATCACAAACTCAAGAGTTCGTGAGCTCTGAGAGGTATCCCACTCAGAGGGAGATGCTGGGTGCAGCCCGCTGTGGTCCAGGAGAGCTCAAAGGGTCTCACTTAGGACAGCTGTTTATAGGTTCGCAAGATGATTGGCTTTAGTCATCTGTGAAAATTCTCAAGATTTCAGTAACAATGATGCCATTCCACTCAAGTTACAACTCAGATAAGAGTGTCAGGGGGATGACGAATTATCCACACTTTTGTCCCCCATCTGGGCCAGGCAGCAGGAGTTCCTGGTATGGTCAGTACCGTTCCCCCACCTCAGCCATGTAAGAGTTCTTGGTACGGTCAAGGGATGCTTCACTGCCCAACTCATTACACAAAGGCCAAAGTTCATCAGGAGTTTCTGAGATCATGGAGTGGCCCAGGAGAGAGAGCGTGGGATGAATGCACCTCCACACAAACAATCACATCAACAATGTTATGAAGTGTAATTCTCAAAGCAAAACTCCATTATATTACGGGCATGTCTATTAATATGTCATAAAAGTAGACAAGACAAGGTTAATACTTTTCAAAGTTTTGAAATAAGTTGTTCTGTATTTTGAACTATATGTACTAATACAGTTTGACAACAAAAACTGTAAGGAATATTTAATTTAATTTCTTATTACTATGTTTTAAGAATGATTCGCTAAATCACTAATTTAATTTTTAATAAATGCAGAGGTTCTTTTTTAAATTCCTTTTTTATTATTCTATGTTACTAGCAAGGTATTGTTATGTTAAATATCATTCTAATGATATCTTTGTAACAAAACTTTCCCAGTTCAACAAAGGGAAATGTAGCCTCCTGTAATTTCAGAAAGTTTATGTATCTAATTATTGAGACAAGTAGTAAATACCCAAATGTTTTCTTCAGCCATATGCAAAAGAGAAGATTAGAGAATTTGTTGCTTTCCTACTCACAGCCAAGTACAAGTGTAGTTTTTGCTTTAATCTACCCTTAGTCTAACATCAATATTATTAATATATACCTGCTTAATGTATTAATATATACCTGCTTTCTGTGAATCATTTTTTCTGTACTAATGAGACTTGTTAACTTTTCTCTTAGGAATCATCTGCTAATCTAATAAAATCTTTACTAGATGCCAAGAATGTAACTTGGTTACCCCAGATATTTTGTTCCCGTTTCTGAAATCCTGCTGTAACTCAAAAGAGATGATGAATCTTTCAGGAAATACTATTTCCTGACCTTGTAACTTGAGCTGGTAACTCCCTTGTAATTGAGTGGCCTCCTTGAAATGTAGCTTTATGGTTGACAAAATATCAGAAGTGCTAACCTGAAAATAAACAGAGGGGACACATCCACCATACCTTAGCCGACTGGGCCCCACCCTGCAGCACCCACTGGGAGAACAGGGTCTGGCTGGGGATGCTGATTGGGGTCAGCTCAGAGCCCCACAACTGCCTGGCAAGGCTGCAGTGATGGAGAGGACCGAGGTCTGGCTGGGGAGACAAGAACTAGAACTTTTTGAGAATTCAAATGGAAGGCAGAGAGCTGCTCAGTTCACTGTACAGGACAGACATCTGAATTCAAGGCATTTGTGAGAATCCTTGTTCACGGATATAGTAACAATTTTTTTCTGGATAGCTTTAGTCCCTTTAAAATGAACATGTTTATACATTTTTCCCTTGTTCTCTCTAATATAATGAGTTGATAATTATTATTTAGCATATGTTGTAGTGAAGAATATACAATAGAACAGCAAGAAATACTGCTTTTTTGGAGGGAGAATGTTATGAACATATTCGTCTGCTTTAGGCAAAAGGCAGAGTGGTAAGGAAAAAATGATTAAAATGAGGCATAGAAGCTAATGTCCTATATTGGTTGCATTGCTACAAATGAGAGATTTTGGTGAAGAAGTTAAAAATAAAGCACTAATCCAAAATCTTTCTGGTAATAATCAGATTGTGATACTAAAACTCACTACTGTGTATAAATTATGATGCACACAGTATTACTTCAGAAGGATCAATTAAAGCAATTATACAATCACTCCATTGTAACTTCCCTGCTGGCCATTTGATAATGTAATGAGTGTTTTCAATATTCCATTTACGCTAAGGGAATTAAAGTGATTGGAATATAAGGTTGATTGTACAGTTATAATAAAACCCCCTAAAGCTGCATTTTAGCACAGTTACTTACACATAATTTCTTTTAATTCTGTGCTGTAACCCTAATAACGGTTTCTTCTAGCACAATCTTAAGAATCTCTCTGAGATGGATATAGACCAGATTTTTCAACAAAAATAGATTTCTCTTAAGTGCCAGAAAAATAAAATATAATTGACCTTTGTTTTCAATGTTATTTTTGAGTAATCTAAATGGTTATTAACAGCAGTTTGGAATCAGTGGATCCTATCTGTGTGAAATCCAGTTTAAGAAACATATAATGTAATATCTGTTTAATCTCAAAGAAACTGGTATGAAAAGTTACCCTTTACTGTCAAGTAAAACACAAAGAGTTCCACTTCAAAACCAATCAAACATGTATTTTAAAATCAGTCATTATAGAAACTATTCTAACCAAAGAAATATTTTCCCTCTGAAATGAAATACAATGAACCCTTTAATTTTAATAAAGAAAAGCCAGCTTATTTCCTATTACTTCTTATATTCTAAAATTGAAAAAAATATTTATTTTTAGCAATTATCTCTAGGAAAATTAAAGTTGTATCAGCTTCATGTTAATTGTTCTAAGTTTAAATGTGAGCACTCCAACCTGTTTATACAGATTAATTTGGCTGGACTATAAAGTAATTTGAAACCTCCCTGTTAAAAATGCAGGGAGCATTCGAAATGTTTTCTTCTATTCTCCTAGATCCACCTGAATCTTTTCTAACAAGTAATGTCCAAAGATTTCCTTGTCTGGGTTGTAACTTTTGTTAGACCTGTGAGATAAATTTCATGCAGAAAACAATATGAAGGTTTAGTGTCTGAAGAAGCTAGACACTTTTCAGTTACGGTTGCCATATTTTCAACAATAAAAGATTTGCATAATTATAGTAGGGAGCTGAAAGCTCAGAAATATTTATCAATTAATTTTGAAACATTTTTTAAACCTCCTTGTTTCTTTCAAAGTGTCAGACTTTGATGCTTTAATGAAAGTTTCCCCCTTGTTAGATCTGTGATTACAAGTACTCTACTTCTTAAGTCCTCCATATTGAAGACATCTCCATCCTGTCATTTTCTTTTGTGTTTCTAGACATGGAAAGGGGATATACACAACCTGAAAGTGATGCAGTGTTACTTTCCATGCCAAAAATTCTCCTTATAGTCAGAGAGCTAATATTCACAGGTATAATTCAAAGAAGTAGCAGCAACTCTTCCATTCAAGGTCTAGAAGATGTCTCTGGAGTGAAATAATTCAACACTGTCCCCTTCCCTTCCCAGAGATATACTTTCCTTTGTTTTGTGCTGTGTTTTGGATTTAGTATGAGA
>NW_009230003.1:0-22882 GCF_000690835.1 Fulmarus glacialis
AAGGAGCTGGAAGTGGTTTTGTAACTGGGAGGCTGGTCTAAAACATCCTGAATATTCTTAATTTTTGTCAATAATGTCAAATTTTGGACCAGGCCTTAAATTCGTGCAGCCATCAGAAGATAAAAATCACAAAGTGAATTCTTCATCAAGTTTTGGCAAAATCAGTTTCTTTTTTTTTAAAAAAAAGAAGTATTTTGAGGAAGGGAAGGGGAGGGAAGGAAAGAGGAAATGAAAGAGGAAAGGAAATGAAAGAGGAGAGGAGAGGAGAGGAGAGGAGAGGAGAGGAGAGGAGAGGAGAGGAAAGGAAAGGAAAGGAAAGGAAAGGAAAGGAAAGGAAAGGAAATTTTAGAATAGCAGACAAATGAGTTATTAAGATACTGTTATATTACATCAAATTCTAGACAAGATGAAAGTATGAATGTGTTCCTTTCCACTTTAATGAAAAAAATGAAGCACTTTTAACTAGAACTACATTAGACTGGGAAAAACCCACACCCAACATGTATTTTTTCTGAGCTCTCTCTTCTATGGTGAGCTTAAAATGAAAATACCATACTGGTTCTGAAACAGACTTTTGCAGAGTTTGTGATATGACTCAGATGGTAAATTTCTACCATTTTGGAGTGTAGGGATTGGATTTCATTTCAAAGTAAAATTAATAATAAAACTTAAGAATGCCATTAGACTGTCCTTGTTTGTTGTGTTTCTCACCAGCTCTTTCTTCTCTCCCCCTTTCCCTTTAGCCCACTGTTACCTTTTTTTTTTTTTTTTTACTTGCATATGTTGTTAGGTATCACCTTGTAATAGTATGCATAATGCCTTGGGCTGCTGCACTTCATAGCCCTGACCTAGTAGAGGCTCTCCCTTCTTTCCTCCAAGGGATTTCTGCATTTAGCTTTTGACAGTATCATGATGAACTATTTCTATGGATTGCCTTTGGCCATCCTTCACTGTCTTGTCCCAGGAGACACAGGAATCCAGGAGTCTTACAGTTCTTTTTTTTTTTTTTGTCTTTAATACTGAGGAGAATGTTCCAAGTTTTTCTGTTTGCAGCCTCTTTGTAAAGTTGATTTCCAATAAAACCAGGAAATAAGCTGGTCAAAATCTTCTCCCCCCCGCCTTCTGAATACTTTAGAGACTCACGTCAAATTTTGTTCAAATCAAAAGAGATGCACCCACATGCCGTCTGATAGACATGTTGGAAATAGATAGGTAAATAGGTAAGACAGGAAGACTGGTCTGTAACATTTCATTATATTTGAAACAATAAAATTCTGACCACACTTTGTGACCAAAGTAAACTATGGCAAATTGCATTGCATATTGTGCCATCTCATTTTAAGCAAAAAGTCTGCAGGGAAGATAAAATTCTATGTAAAAGTTGCTGGTTGTTCATCTTAATGTTCATGCTGAAAACAGTTGCACAAATACAGACTAATCCAGCCAACAATTAATTGCGCCTGATGAAATTCAGGTAATTGAAATGGCTAAATCAAAATGGACATGAGAATCTTGCAGTCATTAAACATTGTTATGTATTGGTTCTCAGGTTTTTTCATATATGCAAAATGCAAGGGGAAAATAGAATGTTGAGAAAGACAAGTGGCTGAAATCAACACATGTAAGAAAAAAAAAAGAAAAAAAGTTCATTTATGATTGACCTATCTACTTACCACAGTGGGAGTGGAAGGCATACATAGAACCTTGTGAATAACATACAAATGGCCCATGTAAGTTGTGTCTTTAAGAGATTCTAAGTAAAATCATTATGGTCCTTGTCATTGTCACAGCCAGCTTTTAAAATAAAGGAAATTTTTCCATCTCTGGTTCTGTAGATGAACCTTTACCTTTCCGGGAAAAAAAAAACTTAACACTTCTATCAGATGTACTCTAGCTGCACTATATAGAACTGAAACACCACCTCAGTGAAAGTCACACAGCATTCGTTAAGTTGCCCCTTCTGTATTCATCACTCTTCTTTTATTTGGAGTGGAGAAGGCTAGAAGGCAGACTATCAATCTACTCTAGAAAAAGCATCATTTTCTGACCACAAGGCCATCTGCCCTATCTCCCAAAGGACCTCAAGAACTCACTCATTCTAATTTTCTACTGATTAAAAAAACCAAATTCATTTGTACTTTCTTATCCAGAGGTTCAGCAAGCTAATATCATTCTTTCACTTTTGTCTCTGTCAAGTCCATTTCGGTAACTTTTTGTATTTTCAAGGGGATGGTTACAATTATGGAAGAGTCCCTCTAAATGATCTAAGAGGATAAAGGTTTTTTTCAGCTTTAGAATTATGAGGATTCATAGAAGTTGGACATGAGAAAATTATTTTAAAACAATTAGCCTTGTCAAAGTCTCTCAATATTATTTAAAGAGATAACATGAATAAAAATTGCTACAATGTATAATATAGACCCCAGGGCTCATAGCATATTTCTCATAGCTTTATAGCTGTTTGGTTTCCATGCAGCACTTTACACAAGACTAGAAAACTTTCTTCTACAACGTTTTAAAAAACCTTGAGCTCTATCTGACAACTGTTGTTAACCTTCTTTCAATTCCAGTATAAGCTAATTATGTGTAATAGGATACAAATAAGAATGTAGATTTTCTATTGAAATTTATTGATTTTTGCTTTTTCTGGATTAATCCCTTGATTATGATAAAGAGGTAATGCCATTTTTGAAGCCTTTTCTAATCCTTCCTGCTTATTTATTTTAGAACATATTGTTGTAAAAGGGATAGGTGAAAAGGAAAATTGGTTTCAGTTACCTAAAAAAGAAGGTATAAAGACATTACCCTGACCATCAAGGTCAAGAATCAGAGTCTACACCTCCAAAATCAGACATAAATGAGCAAAAATCTTTGCTCGTTGCTGCACCAGAAAGTCCCCTTTCCAGGGGCTATTACTAGAGGGCAGAAAAGCACATCACCGTGTTACAGACTGATCACCTGAAAGGAAAGCAAAAAAAAGAAAAAAACCAAACAACCCAGGCAGAGTGACTAGGCAGATGGTATCTGTTTTGAATCCTGATAAGTTGGCAGTAAGTTTTCAGGTCTCTGAGAGGATTTTGAGGCAGTGAAAATATCTTGTGAAACCATTTGTCTTGCTCTTCAGCAGTGCAAAGCACCCACGTCACAGATTTGTGGACTGAGGGGGATAGGAAGGTTGTCACATTAGTCAACAACTCTTCATCAATTTCGAACCATAGGGCACCAGCTTCATTTTGTTCAGCCTTAAACTTGTTCTTAGGATCCAGTAAAAGAGAGCTTATGCCACTTCAATAATATCTTTATGAACAGGAAGGCATTGCCTTTTAGACTTAGAAATGTTGTTAGAAGGAACAAGGATCTCTGATGAGATCTACTGAACCAGTGAAAGGTTCAGCTCCATGCAGGTAACCATGGCCTGCTGGCAGAGAAATAGAAGGGATGTGCTTTACTGAGGGATGTGTGCTGTGTGGAAGCAGAAATGCCCTGCTGAAAGGTATGAAGCTACTTACTACATTGATGCTATGAAGTGTATTTAGTCGCTAGTACCAATAGACGTTTTCTTAATTTCATTCCCATGCTATAGCAGAACTGGGAAAGGTACTCGATTTATTTCACTAATGGGATACTGAAGGAACCTGTCTAGTGGGAAAACCCATCTGCAGGATTGCACCAGGATTGAAAATTTAGAGTGAGTTTAATTCAGCTAGGGGTGGTTGTTAGGAAATTCCACTCCTCTTGGTTTCCATTTTGCAGTCTTTGCAATTCTCAAGACCTTGAACAGTCCCTGGGGAATGACCTATATCAGCTTTGTATGTACAATATTCATTCAGTCTGTGAAAGTCTGGTGACCATTTTGTATAAAGAAAACAGCTGTATGCAAAGGCAGCAGCACATGGGAAGGTTTTTCTGGATCATGTATTATTATTATTATTAATTATTAATTAAGAAATTGCAGTCTGCTGCTTCTTTGCTTTTGACTCAGAGTCTTCCTCAACTCATGATGAGTTTTCTCCGTAGTTACTTGTGCTTACTTGGTGGGGTGGTGATAAATCTCATTTGAAATCAACCATGGGCTTATTTAGTTAAACACACCACATATACATGTCCTAGGCAGAGTAGTTACGAAAGAGAGTCAGGGATATATCCCCAGGATAAATTGAACTTTTTACTTGCGTCAAAAAATGATCTTCTTTTCTGTGCCTCAGGCAAAAAGAATGCTAAGAAGTTAAGCTATTCTTTTGGTAGGGTTAGAGAAGGCAGTGAAATCCTCCCTGAAGAGAATGAAGCAGCTTGAGTGTGTAATAGTTTATTGGTGACTTTTAGTGAGTCCAAACAAAATGAGTTAGGGAGAGGACAGTTTTCAGGAATTGACTCATCCATTTTATTTTTGATGTACATGCATGGTTGTCAGCATTCATTCAGCAGAGGGACAGTATTCTGCAAGCTCAGAGACAAGCTGGATTTTCACTACAGGAACATCTTTGGAGTTTGTTTTGTGCATTTGTTCAACACAATTTGCCTTAACCACTATTGAACAAAATAGGGTAATTACATACTTCCATTGACATTGTTCTTGGATTTCTTTGCTCTCTGACTCATTGTTGGCTATTGAACATTGTTATGGCCAGTCTTGGCATCCTCACGATTACTGGCTTATTGCTGGACTTATTGTCAGGGAGCAGCAAGAGCAAGGCTGTGCCACAAGGGAGGACAAGCTGGAAGCCAAGGGTGACCCCAGGCAGAGGCAGTGCCCTCAGGCAATCCTGCAGCAGGGAGGTAGGGTGGGCAGAGCAGGGTACTGGGGACAGGGTGCATTGACAGTCCCGGACAGGGCAGCGTGGAGAGTCAGGCTCAGGACCCACCCAGGACCAGAGACAGGACTGGAGAGAAGGCTATCACATATGTCAAGGGTCCATCCAGAAGACAGGACTGGAGACCTGCACACCTCCAGCAGTGCTCAGGACAGGCCTAGGTGCCAGCCCTGAGCTGACACAGAGCTCCTGCACTGGGTCAGAGGGTGTGTGTGGGCTCCCAGGGAGGATGGACCCAGTCAGGGCCTGTGGGTGCCCCCAGGACTCTGACACTTATAATATTAACCACCAGCAACTGCATATTTGACTGACTTACTAAAAACACATAATGCTTCATTAGACCAATACATAACATCAACTCTCTGAAGGGCCATTTTATAAGCTCACAAACAAGCTTCAGCTCTTTTCTCAGACAGCGATGATTTTACCAATCCATACTGGGTAGTATAATACAGCAAATATTTGAAAGATATGATAATTCATCTACACGTGAAAAAGCTTTTAAGCTCATCGAAGCTCAATGCTTCATTTTTCTCAGTCTTTTTCATTGTTGTACATGAGATTGGACAGTCTCACAGAGGAGATGTAGTATTACCATTTTGAACAGTTGTGCTATGATTTTCCTTATAATTGGTCATAGTTTGACAGAGCTAATTTCTAGAATAAGGCGATTGCTTGAGGCACTTAGACCTTTGCAGTCACCTAAACTAAAGTGGTTTAAGCAGTTATTGCTCAAAGCTCTTTGCTGTACTTCTGCAGGCACTTTTTGCCCAGCAGGTATTACTGAGATGTATTCTTGAACCTCTGCAGTTGACAGCAAAATATGTACTAGCACTGACCAGGGTCAATTTTCAGCTTCCTTTTTTATGTTAGGTTGTAAACTAGTAACTACCAGGAGTTGCTGCCACTCTAAGAAAGCTCTTCCTGTTGAGGGAAAATGAGGAAAGAGATGGGCTGACAGCTGGGGGCGGTAACAACTTTAACCAGCCCTGCTTGATCCCCCACTGAAATCAGTCAACAGTCACAGATCTATTTTAAAGGGAAAAAAAAGGTCTCTAACTTTCAAGAACACAAATACTCAAGCTGGAAGAAAAGCCAAAAAAACAATGAACCCATCAACCAACTGATACAAAGTAAGTGAATAAGATAATTACTGGAAAAAAAGAAATTCCTAATCAATATTGTTTTAAATTTCCGCTTCATGTTGTAGATTGCCATCATGATTTCCACTAGAAATGCAGGTTTTGAATTTCATGATTTTCAGTTGTATGACTGAGAAAGGACTGGAGCTAGCAGTTCTTTTGCTTTTTTTTTTTTTTTTTTTTAATTTTCTTCTTTTTTTTCTTTCCATTCTAAACTGGCCAGAAAGGCTGAATCAGGTTTGTGCCATGTGATATCTGAGCTAAGGAGTGCATTGCAGTATCTGTGCACTCTTCATTGCCCATATCCTCAGGGCCTGGTCTACTGTCATTTACCTTATGCTCTCATAGAATCGATTTGACTTAGCTGGGCTTATTCTAGATTGGCAGGGGATGATATTAAAGAATTTATCATCTCCTAGGAAATCTGTCCTTGGAGACATGGGAGTAGATCCTTTGGGAATATCTCTTCTGTATTTGTACTAAAAGAGAGGGCATGAAATTGCTTCCTATGGATTTGGTTACTATCTGGAGTTCTGTACTTCTGAGAGATAAATGGACAAAAAATATCTCCTGCTTTTGCAGGGCAAACTCTATTAAGTCAGCTAAGTCAGATCACACTGATTGCACAAATTTTGATGCCATGAATCAAAGAATTGGTATAGCTATGCCAACACCCTGCTAGTTCTGGCCGTGCCATTGTTTGACACTTTAGAGAAATGTGCAAAAAATCCAACTGTTCAAGTTACGTATCTTGATTAAAAAAGTTATGGATGAAGAAGCAGAAGTCAGGGAAACTGATGATCTTTTTCTAGCTGAGTGCTCAGACACCTTGTATTTAACAGTACATGAAGAAGCTCCCTTTCATTTCTCACTATTTTTCTAAATGTTCATATTTTATGAAGCATGTGCATACTAATCCACAGACATACACGACTGGACTATTAGGACTTATTAAATGCACTGATTTGTCTTTCTTCTTTCTGTTTCTTATCAGTCATTAGTGATGCACAATGACTTGTCTCCCAATTTTTTCATCTGTTTTCATCTATATTCCTTATATTCTATCTCGAACAAAGAGTAGTCTTGTGCCATGAAGGCTCATCAAAGTCATAATTACATTTCATTCGTCTGCATTGAACTGTCTGTCATCTGTTAGCATTTTAAATGCCCTATATGTCTTCCTGCACTTGTATGCATTCTTCCTCATTATTTACTCCTCCTCGACCATCCATAACTGATTGCTAACTGCTTTCTGTTTTCTGCTTTTAATTTTTTTTAATTACCAGCTGTGTTTGTAACCTTCTAGCAGTTTCAATTCCGAAATACTGGTAATGCTTTTTTTCCACATTGAGCAGGTGTTTACACTCTTAACACCAATGTTTATCTACAAGACCAATGTGCCAAAGCAGGGCAAGATAAATCTCAGGATTGGGGATCTGTTATATCTCACAGCTGTCTACACACTTTTTCCTAGTCTATCTTTTATGCTCTGGTCACTGTCCTCGACATAGCCTAAAACTCAAAAGCCCTCCAAATTCCTTGTTGTAAGTAATTTCTTTTGTGATGTAAAATTGTCAGCTGATAATGACTAGATTGGTGACCAGGAGGGGGAAAGGACTGTTACTGATGGTTTTCATTCCTTCTTGGTTTTATTATGCATCATGGGTTTTTTTTTATTTAATTAAAATATTTCCTTAGGTTTTTCTTTTCATGTAACTGCTTACACTTCTCTTTGAGATCTTTTTCCTCCTAGGTACCTCTCCCATCATTCATTACATCTTATTTTAAAAAAAGAGTACATGTTATCAGCAAAACTGTTTTTTCACATATATGCAATACCTGGCAAAGTTGGGTCCCAAATGGTGATTTGCAGCTTAGATGAAGAACACAAATTTCAAAGGCCTGCTTTGAAAGAAATAAATGTCAAAAACATTAGTTATGGGCTGTACAGATACTGTATTCCTTATCTGTTAAATGGGACAAATGAGCATTATTTCCTTCACAAGGAAATTTTTCTCATGAGTAGGTGAAGGTTATCAGACAGAAGGTTCCTGTAGAAGGATAAAATAGTATATACTTTATGGTTCAGATTCTTAACTGATGTGCATTGGTATAACTTAAATGGAGTCAATGAAACTATGGTGGTTTATATAAAAGGAAAACATGAATGTGCATGGGTTTGTTTATTTGTTTTTGCTTTTAGCAGAGATTCAGGCAGATCTAACTGTGGTATCATTGCATCATGCAGGCTGGTTTCAGAGGCATAAGAACTTTATTTGCTTGAGTTCAGGTGAACAAAGCATTATTTAGTGCTTAGTAATTCTTTAGACTAGAAATAGTAACAGGCCACAAGGAATCTGCTGAGGCTCAGTTTACTTTTATATCTCTCTAATTAATTTTTCTACTTTCACTAAAACAGAAATTTCTGACAGTGTATGCAAACTGTTAAATAGCATTAAAAGGAGCAGAAGCCACCACAAAAGTGAAAAATACTTCACCAGCCTTCTTAACTTTTCATATACTGGTTTAATTTCAATTAATTTTGTAAATACCAGAAATACTTTATATCTTTATACACTCTGTACCATGAAATTAAGCAAAACAATCTTTATCAGGAGTTATATTTTTAAAATAATAAGGCATCTATGTAGCATTGCTAGAGTACGACGCCTAATTTTATTTTAAAATATTTGTATTAAGCTAGTAAGTTTTAACTGAGAGAGAACATATACCTGAGAAAGATAACCAAACTCTTGATAATCCATCATGACGGTTAATTGTCTTCAATGGTAATTATAAATTTGAGTTTGTCTGTCTTGAATTTTCAGTCATTGGTCCCTACTACTGATTATACATTTTCTTCATGCAATTACTTATAAATGATGATCAAATGACATATGAATCTCTCTTCACAAGCAAAATGCATTCAGTTCCTTAACTTCCTTAAGTAATGAATTTTTTTTTTTTCTCTTTTCCACTCTTTTGTTGGTTACCAGTTCCTTGTCAACTACAGCATCACCCACCCACACATCCCAGCTGCCACTGTCTCATTTTCCATCCAAAACAGCAGAATGCATCACCTGTTATCAATACTGCCATTCATTCTCAAGAAACAATCAAGAAATAGGTACTTATCCAAGACTCCTGGCACCTATCCATGTTTGAAAGATTGAGGAATTCTATTTCTAGTTTATTTCCTGATCTTCATCAGCAAAGAGCATAACATGGCTCTGGAGAAACTTCTGAACTTCCACTAGAAATAGCTAGTCACACAATGGGAATGGAACTAGCTGGTGGTATTGCCAAGGTAGCTGGTGAAAAACTGACTTCCAACCACAGCAGCCAGAAGGATCTCCATTCTCCTGGCCCTCAGGGCTACAGGCAGGACTTTACCTCTGACTTCCCACGTCCTCTGCTTCTCTGCCACTCTGTCACAAATTCTGTCAGTTTTTTGTCAAACTATTTCACAGCTTGCTTGTTCCTGCCATTTAATTTGCCTTGCTAAATGCTATAGCACATTCAAGCCTTTTGACTGACTCTTCTTTGCTACCATTTAATCACCTTTGCTAGCTGTCACCTCCTTTCTGCCAACGGATTGACTGCTCCACTGCTGCCACTTGTGTAACTGAGGTTGTTATTTTATTCTGAGATATGCTGTGGATTAACTCTTTCTTACTACGAGTTCTTAACTTTGACTTATTTATTGCTTCAAAGGACATAACTCTTCTCATGCTGCCTGCTTTTATCTTGTACTCTTTTTCCCTCTTTCTTTCTCTATCTTTTCATTTCTTAACTTCCCCTTCTCTTACCCCAGAATCTCAAGCCCTAAATCACTAAGTGCAATGTAATAAGCACGAGTGGCTGTGCTGTTGTAACTTAAAAAAGAAAGATCAAAAAGGGTCAGGGAAAATGCCCCAGTTAATCTCTGCTCCTGTATTTTATATAGCCATTTTTGCTCCTGCAGGACAGATAGCAAATGCTAGCAACTTTCAGCTTTGCCCCAACTTCCCCACAGGCAAAGGCAACGCGAAGTAGAAGATGAAATGGCCACACCCTGTAGACATGCATGTCTTCTAGAAATGACATATTCTTGCTTTTTTAAAATTTTTCCTCCCCACAAACTATATCTTCCCTTAAAATCTTCTCCTCCTGTGTTACCGCTAGTGCTTTGTTGTATCTAAACACAGCACATGGTATAGCAGGGACCACTGAAGTCTTCATTCTCAGTTCTGCTTAGCAATGACAGGTGAAAAAGAAAACTTCGTTCCAGCTTATATAGCTGACAGCATCATTTAGAGCTACTGTCCGCTTGACTGGTTATTGCTACAGCCTCTTCACCTAACAGTAACTGCTCAAATTCAGTGTTTTTTGGCTCTCCTATTCCTGCCACACTACTGCCAGGGAAGTTTATGAGAAGAACCAGCCTGAGAGAGCTGTAAGCTAAAGAGATATTGAGCCGGAGGCAGAATCTGACTATGTTTGGGACCTTGTGGCACATTTCCTGATCAAGAAGAGAGTCTCCCGCTCTGTGGAGTTGCCATCGAGAGTCTTCTTCATGAACCAAATTGGGGGTAAAGAACTTTTGACTGGAAAGGGTCCAGCAGTGTTTTAGGCCACGTATCCCAAGTCCTTCCCCATCTTCTGCTAACAATAAGTCTACACTGTGAATGAAACTTAATAGATACCTCCTGGTCGTGCACCAGAGCACAAAAGCATTTTGCGAAAAGGATGGATGTGACCTGTTTTACATTTTGGGAATGCAGTGGCCATATTTTGGTCATGTGTTGAGGCAGGATTATGTGGGCCTTCTAAAATGAGGCAACCCTCGCTGTCTTCATCCCAATAGTTCATCTGGCTTATATTGTATTTTTTGCACGTCTGTGACCTCTCTCTCCTTATCAGCTCCTCCCTCCAGGGTGAAAGAGTGACAAGATGGCTGGTGGCACCACACTTGATTTGAAAGCTGTTAAAAAAATTAAACCCCTAAAGAAAAAAATGCAGAGAACAGTCTATAATTTATACTATTTGTGCAGCCTTCAGTGGAAGTGTGAAAGGAAGGCTGAAAGGAAAATCGAAGATGTGAAAACTAGAAAGTGTCAGGTAGGGATGGAGGAAAGTTTGGGAGAAGTGGATATCTGAAAGTTATTTCATATTCATTTTGATTTGGTGTATTGTTAATCAGCAGCCTGCCTTTTTTTTTTTTTTTTTTTCCCCACTTTTCAGTGTTAAATGCAAATTAAGGTTGTTTGATTTATTACCTTTTGCAATTCAATATTTTGTGAAAATAATTTTTCATTAGTTCTTTCTAGCATAGGCAGGGATCTTCATCCATACATTTGTATAGTGTTCAAATGCATGTATACACAAATAAATATATTTGTATAGCCAGGGATCTGCCCATAATGGAACAATCTTTAAGCCAAATTCAACATTTATACAACTTGTCTCTCCGTATTATCCTAGTGTGTTTGGATTAAGCAAGTCTGCAGCTTTCTAATAAAAGATCAGACACTCTCCCTTCCCGCCATGCACAGCCTGTACATCTGGGAGATGATTTTGGAAGTGCTAAGAAGAGGAAAGGTCACTTCTTGGCATGTGTCCTACTTCAGCCAACATGGCAGCAAGCTCTTCTCCATTGCTTACCTGGTGTTAGCACTCTGCGAAGGGATCCCCTCACCACAGGACTGTCTCCCACTCAGGTTAGTGGAAATTGTCAAATTATATATCAGCCCTTTACCGATCTCAAATCCAGCTGGACAGTGGTGAAAGAGCAATGTCCTTTTTGAGCCAGTGTGAATCACAAAGCATCTATTCTGGATGTCTTGCTTAGAGGTGAATCACTGAATGCTGGGTGGGGAAGAAGTCTCTTCGTATTGTCAGGATGGAAAATCCCCCTCTCCTATCTTCTCAGAAGACAATGATTAGCTGAAGGTAAACCCTCATGGACTCCAGTCTTTCAAAAGAACCCATACAAGTCACAAGTCAACCTGGCTAGCAGTAAATGCCTTGCTGTGTTGAAACATCAAAAACTTCAAGTTGTCTTGCAGGCTCTGAACTCTCAAGTCATAAAAATGACATCAGTCTGATTGTCTGCTTGCTTTTCCCCTGTGTTTTGTTTCTAACTTCAGAGCAGTAGTTATTTTCACAGCAATTGATGATATCATCCCTTAAAAGCTGAAAAAGACTTACAGATGGTGTTGCAAAGGTTTGAGATCTTCTCAGGAATGGCCAAACCTGTGCTGTTTCCTTCACCCTCCATTCTGGATTTCTGTAAAGTTGGCAGGAGTTGTTCTCACTGATTTAATGCTCAGTTTCAGTTACACCTGTTGCAAAGTAGATGGCAGATATTCTGCATCCTCCACGTCTCAGAAAAGGGTTTACATTGATAGCAATTGTATTAGTTTTTAGATCTCATAAAAACATGCAGATAAGTGCAGCATGCTAGTATTTTTGCCGCTGGTAAGCAAAAGTTGAATTATGAACCTGTTACTGCTGTGATCTCAGAAGATCCAGTGATTAATAGTGTTCCTACTGGAAGTTTGTGCACATTTTTGGAGGTTTGTAGCAATATTCAGGTTTAGCATTGGTTTTCATAGGTATGCTTGACTTGCAGCTGAAGAGTAAATAGAATTTTAAAAACTGTAAAATATACATGGGCAAATAGAGGAATATAATTATGTGACTGGATATGTATTTACACAATGTAGAATAATGGTTCCAGAGAAAGTTTTCTGGCCTACTGGGTGAATAAAATGCATTTCTTAAAGTATTCCAATAATACTTTCACAGTATTATGGGGGAAATGAGCTAATTACTACTAAGGATGTTTAAATGAGTTTCCTGTGTATATTTACCTGGGAGACTCAAGCTGCTTGATAGGAATTTTCAGCAATTATTATCCAACCTCCTAAATAATGTCCCCTTTAATTCTAATGGAAAAGAAATAAGCTGTAAAGTCATAAGCAAGGTTTTACTTTAATTTAATTTGCTTACTTAACTAAAGATAAACAAAATTTTAAGATAGCTCACACTTAAAAAAAAGAATCGCAACAAACATGAAGAGAAAAAGGTATATTTAATGGAAATTCAGTGAGCCAGAGATCTGAGGCCAGAGATCACAAAGATTTATGAAATATGTTTCTGATGGACAGAGATATTAAGAAGTGCATGACCAATATGTACAGCTTGGCTGGAACAAATGCCTTTAACACAGTCATTCCAAAATTTGCTGTGACTGGAATAGCTTATTTTCCTTGGTGGGAAATTATCATGAACCTGAAGAGGAAAAGTAGAGTTTATTCAGAATGATGTGTAATAACTCTAGTAGTACCTTGCACAAGTGCCAGAGAGGCATATGGGCATTCAGGACAAAATCCTTAACGAGGCAACTTGACACCCAGGACATCTCTTCTCTTCCAGGGGCTTCCTTTCCACTGTTAATACAGTACTGTTTTACTCTAGTTCAACACATTGCTGAAAGCAGGGTCAACTCATTGTCAGATGAAATTGCTCAGGCTTTTATCCTATCAGACCTTGAAAACATCCAAGGATGGAGACTGTACAGCTTCTCTGGGCAACCTATTTCGTCTTGACTGCTCTCATGGGGAGAAAGTTTTTCCATACATCATGTGAACTGCTCTTCTTCTTATGCTTCTTGTCTCTCATCCTTCCACCACACATCACTGTGAAGAGACTGGCTCTGTCTTCTCAACACCCTCCACATAGATGTTAGGTCACCCCAAGGCCATCTTCTCCAGGCTGAACAAGCACTGGTGCCTCAACCTCTCTTCACAGGGCAAGCTATCCAGCCCCCAATCATGTTAGTGCTCCCTGCAGAACTCACTCCTCTTTATAGTCTTTACTGTATGGAGTGGGCCAAAACTGGACAAAGTAATCTTGTAGTGGTCTTATGAGTGCCGTGTAAAGGGGAATAACCACTTCCCTTGATTTCCTGAATGTGCTCTGCTCCTGTTCACACAGCTCAGGATGCAGTTGGCCCTTGCTGTTGCAGGTGCACACTGCTGGCTCATGCTCAGCTTGCTGCCCACTATGACCCCCAGGACGTTTTCAGCAGAACTGCCCGCAACAAGTCCATTCCCAGCCTCTAGCACTGCAAGAGGCTCTGCTTCCCATGTGCAGGACTTTACATTTGTCTTTGCTGAATTTGAGCATTTCATCACCCCCTTCAGGTTATTGTTAGAGATGCTAAACAGGACAGATAGATAGATACATATGCAACATTTGTGTTTCTAGAATTCAAGTAGTTCATCGGGTCTTTCTGGTTCTGAGACTCACAAAGTCTCTCTCCTAACTGTTCTTAAGTCTGACCAGCTGAAGTGATTTGAACTAAGGGTAAATTGATGGGCTGTATTATAACACCAGAAAATGTCTTTATTTCACTGAAAATATTATCTGAATGAAGACTGAAAGATTGTGTGGTTCATAATATTGGGCAGGCTTTCAACAAAGGGATTTCAGGAAAATCTGTGGTTCAGCAAATGCATAAAAGCAAGTCTTTTGATTTTCATAGCTGTACAGTGTAGTGCTGGCAAGGTGAACTTGGTGTATAATTATCATTTTTAAGAATGAATTCTATTAAAATTGAAATAAAAGATCTTTGTGAGGAAATATGAACTCTAAAATGTGAGTGTTACATTCTCAGATTGTCGTTATTTTGAAGCTTTGAAATAAATAAATGTTTCCGGAAGCAAACATAGGCTATTCAGATGCCAAACTCTTTTGTTTTCATAAGTGTCCCTTTGAATGCATTGAATTCAGCATTTAGCACTTGGCATCTAATTAATTTGTTATCAGGGAGGAAGTCACAGAGTGATGCAATTCCCCATTCTCATAACTACCAGAATCTGTTTTTAAAACTGTGGAGGCAGAGCACTAATAATAACAGGTTTCTCAGCTTAAATACTATTTCCTTTCCAGCTCCACATCATACCTTAAAGAAACCCTCCCCCAGGCTCAGGGGGAAGAAAAAAAAAAAAACCAACCCACAAATCCCCAAAAAACCCTCCTTAGCAAAATATAACCCTCAGGATTTTTTTCTGTTAGTAAAGCAAATCACATTGTTCTTTCATTCTGCTTTGAGAAACCTCATTCTCAGTACATTTTTAAGTTGATGGAGATAATATTCTGGGGAAGATGAACCAAGGGGTTTGCATATTTTCTATAACTAGTTTTCCAAGAGACCAATTAATTTTAACTGGAATAATGGAGGGACAGTTACTCGCCTTTTCAAAGTGCAGAACAGGCTTTGCTTTTACTGAGTAGGCTCATCAAATTTACATCACCATTTAATTAAATGTTTGTAGTAATAATTGACCTCAGGAGTAAGTAATCTGGTAATAAATAGATTCCCCTGTTTCTAAATAGTATTTTACTGACTCTGAGATGCTATTCATAGCCTGGTAGCTTTGCCACAAACTTCATCAGCAATCTACTTAAATGTATATTCCATTGTAAAGTTGACAGTGAATCAGAATGAAGTTTAACAATAGAGGTTTCAGCACATGGTCCAAAACAGAAAATAGCATGCATTTCTTTGAAACTTTTCTTTTCAGGGACAGATCAAAACTGAGATAGGGAAAAAACCCAGACAAACACCCCAAATCCTGATTTATTTAATGTCTTCATGTTTTTCTATTTTTTTGACCTGCATAAATAATTGCTTAAAGTATTCTGTGCATACCTCAAATTGAGTTCAATAATGTTTCAAGTAAAAAGGCAGGGGCTTTTTATTAGTTTCGATGAAATACAGTGATAACCTCGAGAAACCAAAAAGGACATACATTTAATGTCCTCCCTCCTCCAAACTATCAATTTATTACTCTGCTTTTGTTTAAAACTTATGAGCTAAGTTCAGAGGTGATGCGTAAAGTGTGTAATTTAGAGTCCTTTATGCTCAGTTAGACACCTTAAGACCGACTTACACTCACTTACTAGAGTATAAGTCAGTGAAATGGAGTGTAAATTGATGTGATTTGCATGTGGAGGAGCTGGAAGAGTGAGAAGGTATTACCTGTAGGAGGGAATAGACTTTTTATGAGCACTTTCTAATATTCAGCTGGTTTTCTTGCTACACCTCTGTACCCCTAAGTAAACACGTTTGCATTTGCCTGCTTAAGCTCCTGTGCATTCACAAGTCTTTCTGGGCCAACGTCGCTGATGATATGATTCTATGTGTGCTGAGTATGAGTGAGTGAGTATGAGGTTTATAAATGAGTAAGTAAAGGCTCTGGTTCACATTCTTCTTTGTAATTAGCTGCAAACTCAGCAGTTCTGTAGTTGTAACGACTGAAGATTTTCTCATCTAAGGTGCTTGCTCTGCCTTCTGTCGGGAAGATTTTTACATCCAATGCACGCTGCACATTGTGCCTGGTGCTTTGTTTGACAAGCTGGCAGGTAAGAGGTAAGCTCTGTCATGTTTTCTGTGGGATAAGAACATGCACCTAGCAGCTAGCACGTTGCTGTAATTTCACACTCTTACCCTGTGGTAAGTTGCTCTTTTGCCAAGTGAGTTATGTAAAGCCTTGTCAGCTCCCAGAATTGTACCACTTGAAACATGTCTGCTGAAGCACTACCAGTACAGAGGCAATTCCTGCAGGATAAAGAACCATAAATCTATTAATCTCAATTTCTACTGCCTTAAAGAACTCTGCTGATAATACACCAGTTAATCATTAAAAAAAAAAAAAATCCTGACCAAAATACTTACCCTAAGACATCGGTTATACATGAGCAAGACTCGAGTTTAAAATGAATCTGAAGCATAATGAACATATGTGGGGAGAAAAGAGAAGTAAGAGGAATAAAAGAGATATAAACTATCCTAGTTAAGACTCTGGGAAGACTTTGGCCTGGACTCCTCCAGAAAGTTTTGCAGCATATGTCAGATAAAGTGTGAAAAACAAACCAGAAAAATCTATCCAGCTTTTGCTATGCTGGTAAAACCAGACACATTTGTTCTGGCCAAAAAATGTTTCAGCAAGTGTAGCTCATTTTGCTCAAAGAACTAACACTGGCTTTTCTTTTTTTTTTTTTTTTTTAATGCTACATTTTTATAGAAAGCCTTTACTAACTCATTATAGTGATGTACTTATCTATTTTAGTATACAAGATGATAAAGGCATTCATATGTGCCTTACATTCAAAAAATGTTAATTTTTTGCTAAGTATATTAGTGTGATATACAGCTACTGTTAAACTTTATATACAGGAAGAGTTAAGCCTTCATATGAACTCTAATTTTCCTATGCAATATGGTTTTTTTATTTTTTAAATTTTTCTCACATCTAAACTGTAAACAGGTAGCTAAACCACAATAAGAAAACCTGCTCTGGGATTAAATTGGTATTTCAGCGTGCATTCAAATTTTGATTTATACTAAGAAGATTTTCCAGTGCAGCCAAAAGCTTTTTCTGTGTAGGACTGAATCCAACTAATGCTTTCTGAAACTGTAGTCAAGACAAGGCAAGTGGCTTTTTGTTACATATTAGAATGATCCTATATCCCAATATTAACTCAACACACTTCCTATATAACTAGCTTTGGCTTGATTAGTTTTTGAAGGTGCTAATTAGTTCCTACTAGCAAATAAAATAAAAATTTTCATCCTTTTCTCTTTTTTTTTTTCATTCTTTTCTGAATGAAATCTTAGAATCATCCTTGAATTTAGGCATAAGCTTTTCCCAGATAGTAATTTTGGTTCTAAAATTAGGTACATTAAGGCTCATCTGTTAAATCCTTCTTTCAATAACAAAGACAGGAAGCCATCAAAGAATTTTACCTAATTGGTGGTCACAGTTAAAGTCCATTCTCAGCTCACTGTTAAATTGTACTTCACAAATAAACAAATATTTCATCCTACTTGTTCCTATTTCAAAATAGTAAACTTTATATTTTAAAACAAATGTTTAAAAAAAAAAATCCAGACAAAATACAGCACTAATTCTGAGATGAGAAATAGAAAGGAGAGTTTGGGAGATCTTGTAACTTAACTGACAATAGGGATTTATCATGTTTTATCATGTTAATAAAAAAGAAAGATGAAAGTGCAAGGAACTAAATTTAGAAGAAAGAGGAAATATGCCTGCTAGCTTACACAGAATATCCCCAAAGAGGATAACGAATATGAGGTCGCTTGGAGAAACTGCTGATATTCATATGATCAAATCTTTATTTTAAGGCAAGCTGACTCAGCAAAACAAAAAGTTATAGCAAATGTCAGTGAAATAATTTTCTATGAACCAGCAAAGCATTAGAAAGAGTTTGTATGTGTAAATGCAGCTGAGGAACCAGCACGCTGTCCCCACAACAGCTCTTTCACTGGTTGTGATCAGCAGGATCACTTGGAACCACCTGCAGGGTAGCCCTGGCTGACCTGGGAGCTCATCATAGCATAGTCACATGTGTTGAAGTGTTGATTTACCAGCATCACTTTGACATTTGAAAAGTCTGACTATGCTGTGGTCTCATGCACAGATGTTTTGGAATTAACTAAAGGGAATATAATTACCTATGATATTTATGTGTCTCCAGTTACTATACTATTTTGGTGTCAGCTGTGAAGCTAGGATAACGACACAGGCCCAAGGAGATACTTCTCTTGCCATGGTTCTGCTGAGCGTACAAGGAGAAGATTTTATGTTCCCATGTCTTTCCACATTCTTGCTTTTTATAGAATACTTGGTGACACCACGTTGTGCCCCTAAGATTCACAATTAACATGGCAAAAGACAGAAAATAAAACAGGATTATGGATTTTTTGAATACAGTCACAGGAGATATAAGTCCACCTTAGCACAGACTAAGATAGGAGTTCAGGAAGTGGATTCAGACTGTGAACTCTTGTAAGATGAAGCCCCAAAAATACTTCATAAAGAATGTATTACCTAGATTCACTCATTCTTCTTTTTCTTTCTCCTGTTTCATTTAATCAATTTTCTTGGGAAATTTTGGGCTCAAATTATATCTAAATTGTAGTTGTTTTTTTTTTTTTTTTTTTGTCAATTCTGCTTGACAGACTTTGGGCAGTTAAATTTGAGGATACCAAAATTCATCAAACAAGATTAAAAGCTATTTGTCAGCACCTTCATCTCCGCACACTCTTAGTAAACATCTTCAACATTTTTTTCACCAAATTCATCGGCATTGATATCAGGTATGGGAAGAAATGTAAACTTGCATAATGGCCTTTAAGCAGTTGCCAGTGCTATGTAATTTAAAGACAACAAGGTTTTGAGTGTATTAATTCATTTTCTGCTTTGTAGAAGCCTTAATAGCCTTTGCATGAGTAAATGCAAAGGCATTTTCTTCAAACATTACCCTTATTTCTAAGCAGTTCCTATATACGTGTAAAACGTTCAACATTAGCCAAATTCATTTGCTTGTTCAAGCCAGGATTCTTTTTTATAAAGGGAAAGCATAGCTAGTATAGCTGTTTATTGTGTAGTTGCTTATCGACTATGATTCTCACTTACTTGGGAACAGTTTTTAAAAGCTATATTGTTGTCTTAAAAAGCAGATAGGTTGCTAGCGGGATTTTCAGAGGTACCTCACCTTTCTAAAGTAGTTCTGCACATTTAAAAGTTGAAATATTTTATAAAATCTGATCCCTGAGGTTTATACATTAACATAATCCCAACCTTTTATCTGTGCTCTTCTCTTTTGAAGGGCAGACTGGTGTGCAAAGTTTTTGTTCATGGGATGCATATTTTTAGGGTGAAGAAAAATACATCTTCAATAGTTCACAAAGCCACACTAAAGTCAAGGTCCCACATTCTCTATGATTGAACAATTGTATCTTCACTGAAGTAGAAGGAGGTGCTCCAGATTGTCAGAAGTGTGAAATGAGAACAGGATCTTTCCCTAAATCACTGTGAATTTTAACACCGTACATATGTCTAAAATCCAAAAAAATTCATATCTATATTTGGCTTTGGAAGCATATGATATTTGAGTGAGCAGTTTTCTTAACCAAGAAGAATTAAAAATAGCAGATAAAGGTATCTAATGCAGCACAAAATCAGATACAAATGGCATATGAATCAATGAACAACTTGGGCTACGACGTCTTTGATTGATTCATGAATAGTTTATGTCCTCCCAAGCTTTATATTAAGCACAGTTATTCCTGACTTTATGATGCTACCTGCATTGAAAACAGCACATTCCTTGATCACTGACAGGTCTCTTTTGGGTCAGGTTTTTGCTACTGTGTTCATCAAAGTCACGTTTGATGTTACAGAATGAGAAAAAGCAATCCAAGACAGTAGTATTAATGTTACACCTCACCACCTGTATTTCAGCTTCAGCTGTAAAGGTAGCTATTGGTATTAGTAAAAGATAAGTGTACTGAAGTAATGACTTAGGAAAAGTCTAGACCAGAGTCACAGCAAGCCAGGGAGAGAAGTCTTTCTAAGGTCTGGTCTAATAAGTTGGGAGTTATCAACTGTCCCACACAAAGGGAGAGCTCATGAACATTTCTTGGAGTAGAAATACTCATTGAGATCTTTAATGGAAATCAGGAAGTGTCTGTGCTTCAAAGGAAGTGAAATAGTCAATGGGTCCGTCATATCCTGAGTTTTCTCCTCTCCATCTTTTTTCCTTTTAAGATTTTGATGGTTATAATTTGGGCTTAGGCCCATGCCACTTATGATCTTGTTGAAACTTCCTTTTTGTATCTGATATCTCAAGTAACAAAGGAAGACCATGTACTATTAAGAAGAGCATAGTTCCTGGACACAGTCCCAGAGTGCTCTCCAGCTCCTTTTTTCTTTTGCCTGTAATATCTGCTTGAAAGATGTGACATGATTCTCAGGAAAGATGCATTTTCTGTATGCGTTAACAAAGCCCATTAAAAACTCCATAGAGTATTTTTCACTTGGGCACACAGAAGAGCAATTTTTCATTGTTTGGAGTGTTCCATCTACATCGTTTTATTTAACAGAATGAAAAGAAACAATCAAGCTCCATCAAAGCACTTTTGACAAAAGATCCAGGCATGTATGGAACCACAGGCAAATCCCTCCACTTAGGTCAGTCGCCTGCTCCCCGTGGGTGTACTGGTTTCACAACAAGCAGAGAGTGGTGGCGGTTGGACCTTTTCTCAGTGAGGAGTAGCTGCTCTTTAGCTGGACTCTTTACTGGATGAAGCTGGATAGGATCCTGAGCAACACAATCTTTCAAAGCTGAATCTAATGTAGATATTCACCCTGCTTTGAGTGGGTATTGGACTAATGGCCTCTGGATGTCCTTTCTATCCCAAATTACTGCATGATACTAAGTTGGTATTTTGGGTTTTTTTGGTCCAAGTTGTGGGGCTTAAGACTGAAGTTTGGACCTCTTTGTTTCTACAGGAAAAAAAAATTGTACTCTTAAGAATAACTTCTGTAAGCTAATCCAGTAACTTGCAGACCCAGGAATAACTGAGTCAGTGTGGTGGTGCATTCCGCACCTCTGCTTCTCCTGGGCCACTCATTGATCTCAGAAATTCCCATGAAACTTCGGCCTTGGTGTACTGAGTCTGACGGTTGAGTGCTCCTTGACCACATCAGAAACTCTGTGTGGCTGAGGCTGGGAACATACTCCCACTGCCTGGCCCAGGCACCCCCTTATCTGAGTTGTAGCTCAGTTGTAACAACACTGAAACCTTCAGAATTTTAGTCACTACCGCCTCAGACTGTGGCCAGGATGGAAATTTGGAGATGACTAAAGTCAATCATCTTGCGCACCTATAAATGGTGGTCCTAAGTGAGACCCTTTGAGCTCTCCTGGACTGCAGTGGGCTGCGCCCAGAATCTCCCTCTGAGATGAATGCTCCTCAGAGTTTGCAAACTCTCAAGTTTGCGATATTCGGAGGACCGTCACCGGCTGGCGCAGGACCTGGGCTGCAATACTCCTCGAGGCTCAACCCTTTGCCCGTTGAGAAATGCCAAGACATTTTACGTGAGTATTTCACTGAACTCGAGGGGGATTTTTAACAGGTATATCTTTGTATATTTATCCATCTTTGCATCCGTGTGCGTACGTGTGTGAATTGGTGGAAGTACTTGCTAGCAAATATAGTCTGCTAAAATCTTACGATCTATCTTAAGATTATAAATTAATCTTGGACTGCTGCTAAACGCATATAATCCCTTAGAGATATACCGTTGACCACGTCTGGGACTAGGGATAGATCTAGCCGGGTCTACTCTGAACCTCGTGACTCAACGGGTCAACCTTTTCATCCTCGGCCTCTGTATAAATCATCCCAACTCAGTTCTAACACGATACCCTGGTTTTGGCTGGGATAGAGCTGATTTTCTTGCTAATAGATGGTATAGTGCTGTGTTTTGGATTTAGTATGAGAATAATGTTGATAACATGCTGATGTTTTAGTTGTTGCTAAGTAGTGTTTACACCAGCCAAGGATTCCTCAGCTTCCCAGACTCTTTTCCTTTGTATGCTTCATCTGCCTAGTAAGTGATAGAGTGAACCTTGCTATCGAACTCTGCTAAGTCGCGCTTTTATAAATTTCTATTAAAATCACTTTCTGCTAATACCGTCAACAGTGATTCTTTGAGCAGCCTCTAAACCATTAATTTGCGGCAGTCAGTCAATAAAAAGAGTAGGTGACACCAATCTTCAAAAGATAAAGAGAGTGCATTATATTTCACCATTAAAACTCACCTCCTTATCCTCGGGATTCCCTTTAAAGACAATTAGTGGGCTAGCTGAGTAAATTGGATCTCAAGCCATGGTTCAGAACCTCAGAAATCACAGAGTACAGCTCGCCTTTTGATGTAGCCTGGTACCCCAAAGGGCAGACTCTGCCCTGACAGTATAGCATGGAAACCATTCATTCAGTATGCTCTCACTGTTTTCAGAGTGTATCCTGGACATCCTGGTTAACGGGTGACAAGTGGCTTTTCTCTT
>NW_009230003.1:22906-27350 GCF_000690835.1 Fulmarus glacialis
TAAATGGGGTAAAGTGAATGACAGTGGTGACATCTTTCATTGTTTGTCTACTTTGGATTATCATTAGTTCAGAGTTTGGCTTGACTTGGATTTGAACTTTGATTATCGCCTCTTGGTATGTTATGAGCTGCCTCAAAAAGATGACAGGATAAGTGTAAAACTCTCCTACCAAGGACGGAAGCAGAAGACAGCTAGCACAAAGCATATGGTAAAGTGAATGACAGTGGTGACATCTTTCATTGTTTGTCTACTTTGGATTATCATTAGTTCAGAGTTTGGCTTGACTTGGATTTGAACTTTGATTATCGCCTCTTGGTATGTTATGAGCTGCCTCAAAAAGATGACAGGATAAGTGTAAAACTCTCCTACCAAGGACGGAAGCAGAAGACAGCTAGCACAAAGCATATGCTGTGGCAGGAACAGCTGCACTAAAAGCTGTCTCTCTTTGGGATGGAGCTAATGAGAAGTAACTCAGAGAGGGAAGGAAGAAAAACTAAAGAGATACTACACAGTTGCAGCAATGATTTTTCCAGATATGTTTTAAAGACCCAACTGCATTAGTCATTTTACCAGTGTTTGCATCTGGGAAAAATGGAGAAATAATGCATGAGTTCCAGGAAGAAGTTAGAAATACATTTATAAATGTATTCACTAGAATTGTTCTACAAAGAACTTGTAAGTGAGTGTTGAAGACTTGACACTTACAAAACTCCTGAAAGGTTCATCTCTATGCCCAATGTATTTCTGATGTTGTTATTTCTGCCTTCTGAGTACATTATCTTTATAATCTGGTTAAATAAACTGTGGCTATGAACCGAAATTTTTATTTTGATAGAGCGTCTTTGAGCAATGCTTAGCATCACTACACGTGGTAATTATGAGCAGAGTAACACCAGTTTCTGGGTTGAAGGACAATTGAAAAGGGGATGAGTTATAAGATACATAAACTACAGACAGATAGAAATAGTGATTCTAGTCACTGTTCCCTTCACAGATAATGGCTCTGCTTTCATGTCAAGTTCTTGTGACGGTGAGTAAGTATTGAAAGAAAGAAATGAGCTCAGAATTTGAGTGTAGCAAAAGCTGTATCTTGAACTTTGCTCTGAACTTCTGATCCCATAGAGGTAATGCCCTTCTTAGTGCTGCTGAACTCCTAAGTATAGTGTACTCCCTATAAGTAATATCCAGAGAGTCATCTCTGCACTGTCTTCTTCTCAAGAGGAAACTTTCTATTTTGTGCCCAAGAGTAAACAGATAGGATCTGACTATTACTTTTAAACAAAGCTTAGGAATCAGTCACTCTGCTTATCTACATATATCTGGCTATATCCTGAAGGGCGGAAGAGAAGAAAATTGCTTAAGTACCTTTGAGGATATTGCTGTTAGACACTAATGTTGCTCCTTTTGGCACAATGACATAGATAAAGGCAGATAGACAGCAAATATCAACTTATCAGGAACCTCAGCAGAGAGAGATACTTATATACAACACATTTATATAAATCATTTCACCTCCTTGCTTCAGTTTCTCTGTCTACTAAATAGCTCTGGTTACTTTTATCTATCAGAAAGGGTCTTCTAGGGATCACCCTCATGAACTATGCTAGCATGCATTCAATATTAGCTCAGCTAATTAGTAACTAATAACACTGTAAATTTGTAACTGTGATTGCAAAAATGTGGTGAATTATGGCTCACAAAAAAATAGAGCAGAGAGAGTTTTTACAGTTATTTAGAAGTATAACTTCTGAAAGTTACCTGCTTTTTCACTGCTGTTCAGTCTTTACAGGGACATGGATTTCCTAGGAAAATCCCTGTTGCTCAGAGAGAGGATCATGAGATCTCATGCTGCAAATATCCTCTCTCCTCTTAGCCAAGTAGTTTTGACCCACTTACAATTCAGGTCAGTTTATACTCAGGACAGTTGCTTCACTGAACAGCTGGTTGTGAGCAGTTGTCTCGAGTCAGTTTTCTCTTTAATTTGCCTTAAAGTTCTCTCCCTTGGATTAGCTCATTAATGGACTAGTGGACAAAACCCATTAGGTTTCACTGCCAGTCGCCATAATTCTTAACTAAATATGGTCGAAATAAGGATTAAGTGGCCTGAAATAAATTGTAGCACAAAACTGGTGGTACAGCAGGAAAAGGTTTCAGGCACTTTATGGCATAATTCTATTCTAGTGGATTGTTGACTTTGATGACAGCAAGGGCAAGATCAGAGCTTTCATATCTTCTGAAGGGAAATTATCTTAGTATATATAACCTTATAACAACTTTTAGGAAAAGTATGTTCACTCATCTCACTCATGTTAATTTTACTCTTTTTTCCTTGAATTTTGTTGCAAGGCTTGAAAAAAAAATGTATCAGGACCTTTTAAATCAAGATTGGGGGAGCAGAACTGCCAAGTGTTAAATAGGTGTGCCACTGGCAGAGGAAGTCTAATGCTTTGGTGCACTGGGCCCATGAAACAGAAACAAGAAGTTCTATTGGTGATTAATGAGAATTCATGACAGATTTTTAGCCTAAATATCAAGGCTATAAGTACAGTATTAGGACCTTAGTGACTCAGTAAATTAAGGCACCTCAGCTCCCTTTTTATAGATTTTTTTTGCATAACCTTTCTAAGAATTTGTGGGCACGTAATCTTCTGGGTGCTGCGTATCATTGTGTAAGCAATGCAAAATAGGTTCAGAAAGCATGAACCACTGCACTGTGGTGTTTCAGTCACCCTTCCTTCCTGTTTCCAACATCCAGATTTACAGCCTTCCTTTGCAGAGTTATCAAGGTTCTTTTCTGCTAAGAAAATGAAATTATATGTATCAGATTTCCTTTCAGGGTGAGGTTTCTAAATAGCATCACCTTACTTTTTACATAACTAGGACTCTGGGAGTGGCTTTCTTCTGTGCTCTTTGATACTGGCATACTGGCTTCACTGGGCTACCTTCTAATTTGTAGTGATTTAGGTGAGAAAAGATTCAAGTCTGTCGTGCTGGAGATTTGCATGAGCAACTCTTTGCTCCATTTGCAACATTGTGGTTTAACTTTCGATGGGAAAGTAGAACTCATGGTGTTTGACCTATTTATCACTTTTTTGTTCCATGTTTTGAGATAAAAGTGTCATATAGATGAATCGCAGACAGCAGAGTACGTGTGTTTGGTTACTGTGTCACTTTTGGTAAATCAAATAGAAAAATCTTTTGTAATCAGCTAGCCTTTAACTTAATAACACTTTTGATAAATTGCTTGTATACAGTAGGTTATCAAACCCAAACATTAAAGACTTCAGTTTGACACTGCAGGAACGAATCATACAGACACAAAAGACCAAATTTACAAATCTTTATCTGGAGTAAAGAAAAAAAAAATTGTATTGGTTTCAAGACCTGCACTAATGACTGAATAAAAAATTTTAGAACTGGCCTAAGGAAGCTAAAGATATGCTTGAAGTGTAACTGTTCATTACAACAACATTTCCAATTCCTTCACCAGTGAGTTTTAGCACTCTGTGGATCATTGTTCTGTACTTTATTGTATGGTACCATTAGGAAAGTCCTCCTTATATTCTTTTTTCCCCCTTCTTTTCCTAATTTATTCCCATGTCTTGTACCTTTTCAGCTTCCCCCCCACACCCTCTGCTGGAGCTGCCACACTTCAAAATATGTGAGTGACCACAGGTTTGACAGCCTTTGGGGTGGTGAAGGATCTGGCGGGAGCAAGCCTCCCCAGCATTCTCATTGGGTTAGCAGGGATAGTGTAATGGACGGCAATGTCATACTCTGTCAGCCAAAAGTGTAAAGTGATTGCAGCCAAACCTTTCCACACAGCAAAAGGAGGAAAGGCTGAAGAAACCTTCACTAGATAGCGAGTTGAAAGATCATAATGCTTTCCAATTTATAAAACAAGGCTCCTTCAAAGTACTTTGCAAACGTGCCTGTTTCTCATTTCTGTCACTTTCACTATATAAAGAGGCCTTACAGTGGCTGTAAATATAACTTATTTGAATTTTATAGTCTTTTATGTTGCTGGAACACTGTGCTGAGGCTTCAGCGTAAATATGAATTAAAAGCCAGATTGTGCCATTAAGGCCTTCATTGGCTTAATTTAGAAATTTCCCTTTCAAAAAGGAGATCACAGAGGCAAAACAATTTTACAGGGTAACCCTGACTGGGCAAGGGAAACATCTACTTCAGTCTCCCCAGGACACAAGCACGCCTTCACTTCAGCAGTCGCGTGTGTGTGTATGCACACGGGCACACGTGTGTGTACACCTGCCTCCTTCCTGTACCTTTAGGTGGCCAGCAACTACAGAGACCCTCTCCAAGGAGATGATATTAAAGCAGGTATATCTGGCCCATTTGTTGGAAAAAGGTGGGAGGATGCTGGCTGTAATGTGGTGGCAGGCACGGGGAAGAAGCTATCCATCTCAAGGTCAGCACCTCAGCA
>NW_009230003.1:27368-49904 GCF_000690835.1 Fulmarus glacialis
GACTTCAGTTTATGCTAGTATGTTAAAACAAAAATACAATTTAGCCCATTTCAGCTTGCATTAAAATGTGCTCTGTTCTCCTTGCTGCAAAGGAGAATAAGAGTTATCATAATAACTATTGGCAGATGAGCAGGATAGAGAACAGTGAGTATTTACTATGTTTGTCATCCCTAAGACATCACACCACCAAATGTGACTAAACATCCTGAGGTTGAGAGAAAAAGATAGTACGTCTCCACTCCCATTGCACACCCTCATAACAGCCAGTTAAAACATGATTTTCACAAGCTCCTTTTGATACAAGCAAAAATAATTGTAGCCTATTTAAATCTGGTGGGTGAAAAAGTCAAAGTTAAGTGACATTTTCTAGGTCAGAAGGAGAGTCAGCATCTGTATTTGCAATGGAGTGCCAGAGCCCTGACTTCTGTCTTGTGCTCCCACTGCTAAATAGTATCTCATAGAGTTTAGCAGTGGTGATGAATCTGCTGTGGAATTTGCTTTGCAAAACAAATATTTAACTTTCTACAGATCATTGAAGACCTGATAAAACTCTTAGGTGTCACCTAACTGATTTCCTTTTCAATTAAAGAATATTTTTATTCTTTTCATCTAAATATATGGTTCAAATAAAATTGGAAAAGCCATTTACATTATCTTCAAATATCATTCATGCAAACAGGCTTCACAGAGTGTTCAGAACAAGGCTTTGAAGGAAAAATTCCCGTTAAAAGCATCAGTTTTTTAAAAAATAGTAATCACATTTGCAATTAGTCAAGAGGGCCAACGCTTCCTTCTTGCTTTCAGGTGTGGAGAGGTCAATGGCCAGGAAGGGGGGGTGATGTGCGCAGCTTCAGCAGACTGGGCACTGCTCCCCTGCGCACAGGCTTGTGGTGCAAATTCCGTGGTGGGGAAGGGCAGACCACGAACCAAGCAAGCACTCCAGAGAGCAAGATAGCAGGATAGATAGTTCCTTCCCAGCAAAGACACAGGAATGCTGGCATGAGCTAATAATTCATCCAGCTGCAATCTCCAAAATGGGAGATTTAAGAGCATAAAAGGCATTCAGCATGTGACAGGAGAGGGTTGGGGATTTTTTTATTGTTTATTGTTTATAGTACCATCTTCTGAGAATTGAAGGCTTTCCTATGTTTGAGTAGAAAAGCAAAGACAGCACAGATGCTGAAAAATATATCCAAATACAATGTTGGTAGGAAAAGCCAGTCTGAAAATGCCAGTGTGATGGAGGGATTCTGCACAGGGGACTTTACACAGTTGGTTTTCAGCCATTTTCAATAAATTAACTAAATATATTAGCTACATCATTTGTTGTTCATATTCATTTAGATCATCCTGTCTATAGCAAGATTCCAATTTAACAAAATATTTTTTTTTTTTTTTAGTTTAAGATCTTATAGATTAAATTTGAAATATTTCATGTCAAACTTTATTCATCCTTCACTCCTCCCTAGGAAACAAAGGAGACCTTTTACAAGTGTTGACGTATTTAATCTTGTCAAGTTCTGATATTAAAAAAAAATGCTTCAAAAAAAAAAGGCAATCAAGGCCTAGGAAGTATTAGGAAAGGGACTGAATATGAAATGGAAAACATAATTGTGTAACTGTATATGTTGGTGGAGTGCCCATAAACTCAACACTGAATTAATTTCTGATCTTCTTATGCTAAAATGGGATATAGTAAAACTAGATAAGGTGCACCAAAAGGAGAGAAGGCTGATTAAAGAAACAAATAGCTTCTATATTAAGAACATAAAAATAGATTAGGATTAAACAAGACAGGTAAGACACAAATAAGGGGGAAATTATGGAGATCTAAAGAGCATTATTTGCCCGTGGAAGGCATGTTTATATGCAGTGACTATTCACCGCTTCTCTGAATACAGGAAGCAATGGAAATCAAGTTAAGTTTTCATATAGTAGGTTCAAACGAAACAAAATGGTTTGTTTGTTTTTTTTTTCTACACAAGAAAGTGTTAATCTGTGCAACTTGTTGTTACAGTATGTTGCCTATGCCAAAAATTTACATAAATTTAAAAACTCATTAAGCAGACTCAGAGAAGAATAATCTGTCAAAGGCTAATAAACATAAGATACAACCTGCCATTCAGGAAGACCTTGAACTTCGGATCAGAGGAAGCTGTTAGATTATACTAAGAAAACACCTCTTTAATAAAATTTGCCATGTTTCTATATTGTTCTGTAGATGACTCTACTCTTCTTGCATCTTCCTTGGTCAGCACTGAAGATAGGAAACTGTATCTGTTGTTCTACCAAGCTAAGTTACTCTTTTTCTGGAGAACAAACATCCAAAATTTAGCAAACCTAAATATTTTGATTGTCAGAAAAATTTTTGCCAGGTTGCTATGACTTAAGGTAAAAAAGAAATAGTAAAAAGGCAAACTATCTATTTACAAGACAGAAAGTCTTGTTTTCCTCCCACACCTATTCATATCTACTTGCAGTCATTACAGGTAAGAACATACTGCTTGTAAGGATACTTAAACATATAATTACATTCAAGATATAGCTAGCAAAGTAGTAAAACAGGCAGAATCAAATAATACAAAAGGAAGGCTTATTTTATATTGGACTATGGTTAAAATGAAATTTTATTATTATTTTTGGACCAGCTCCATTGAAAAGATTAAAGAATCCCTTCTTATTGTTTTTGTGGTATTTTACCTTGAGATTATTTTGTTATCCTGCTTGCCTCAGTCAGTTTGCCTAACTTTCACCATCTAGTCATCTAAAAGAGCATTTTAGAAGATGTATATTTTAACAAAACAAAGTAAGTGAATTTTTATTATGCTTTGCTCTGCAATAGAATGATCTCTTTTGCTCTTGCTTTGCAGCTAATTATACAATCTCCTTCAAATTCTTAATAAGCATAAATCTGCCTTTTCTGGTGATTGAGACAGAACTACCCTAATTTATAAAAATAGGGCACACCTAATCGTAATAGCATGTACCAAAAGGAACTGAATAAGAAAACAAAATGAAAACCAACACATCTTCAAAATGTGAGGAATAAAACCAACTTTATTACCCCTAAATATGGTGTGCTAAGTGTGCAAATTGGGTTTCACATCATTACATCTGGAAACTCTTAGCTACTATTTATCAGATTTATACTACTATTACCACTTTTAATTTAAGGGATCCTGATGTTGCATAGGAAGAATTTTTGTTAAACTAACTGAAACTAAACTAACTGTAGCTGGAAAACGCAGACAAGCTTTTATACAGAAAGCGTTCTTTTGGCCGTAAAAAGAAGACTTTTTCTTTTCTGTCTTAGAAAGCTGGACTGTTTTTTTTCAGTTATCACTCATTTCAATGACAAATATTTCCTCTTCCTACCAAATTTGAATTTCTCCTACCCTTAAGCAATCACGTCTCTGACGATGTTACTGAAATAAAGAGATTCTGAAGCACCAGCAGACTGAAAGGTGACTAAGAAGAGGTTGGAGCCATGACTATTTGTTTAGGAATAAATATCCTTCTGTTACCTGTATGGAGAGGCGGTGATGATCTAGCACAGTCAGCACTGGATCTGCTTGCTCTGAACAGCTGGGAGGTCAAAGGTGAAGCATGTAGTATTTGGTGTAATTCCATGTGTTGGAAGAATCCAGAGCGTCATGGGAGCGATGCATCGCCTTGGTTTGTCAGACTGGTCCTCCTGTGGTACAGATTATGTCTGAGTCTGTCTGAGTTTGCTCAGTGATTGAGATAAGGAAAGACACTGAATTTTTCTAAAATCCTTTAAGAAACTAGACACCTGAACTGCAAACAGATGACATAAGCAGCAGTGATCAATAACTTAGAAGTTTATCTCTCTTTTGTACAATTCAATGGGTGTTTAAACATTGATTTTCTTGAAATCCGGGTCCCAGGTTCTAAATTAATTTTTAACTAATGTACAGAAAGAACTGCTTTATTAAATTGCTGTTACTATATTATTTGTCACAACCCCAACACCATTTTTTGCTGTTGCAGAGGCCTCAGTTCAGCAGCCCCTCATCCTCCAAGCTCCTTGAAACCAATAGCACTATCTTCAGTCCCCCATAAAATAACAAAAAGACTGTCAGCCTAATCCCCACATAGGTCTGAAAGATATGGAACCTCATGTAATCATTATTTGCATTTAAGAACAAAGTAAGGGTTGAGAAATACTCTTTTAAAGCTGAAGTGTTATAGTTTGTGTTTTACCTAGGGCTTTGTGTAAGAAAGTTCCTTTGCTTCATGGGCTGTGGACTCCCAGGTGTGCAGGAAATCCTGACCTGCTGCCCGAGCTCAAAGTCTGAACGTCCTCTTCCTGAAGTTTTCAACTTTGCATAGAGATGCTGGACTAGAGTGTATTAATGTGATGTTCAGTTTGCTCTCATTTTCCTTTCATTAAGGGAGACGTGGACATTCAGTAAATTTACCAATGTGCTATGCTTGGCATTACTGGACTAGGTCAGGTAGTCTGAAGTTTTGTGAAGTGCCTTCCTTGCAGGAGCAATTAGAACCTGACAATCTTTTATTTGTTCTTGTCACTTGCAGGCTTGTTTTAAATATAATACAACAGCAACAAATACAACAGGGTGATTTTTATTACACCAATCTCATTTAGCATTGCTATGTCAGGTTAAGTTATATATTTAAGAGGAAACCACCAAATTACCCATTTATCATTCCAGTATGGTAAATTACAACACCATTATTAAGATAAAAAAAGTCTACAAAAATAATACTATCCTCTATTTTTTCTATTAATCCTAAAATGTCTCTGCTATATATGAATGGATAGAGTAATAACAGCCAATATATGTCCAAAACATATAGATATGTTTGTATGTAGCTGCTACACATTTAATGTAAAAATAAAGCTGCTTATGTACATTCTGTTGCATGTTCTTATAGCTGTAAATGGACAGGGTGTACTTTGCATGTGAAAGCAAACATGGTTGCACATCAACAGATAGGCCACAAGACTACGCTGACCCTTTGAGGTTAATGAAAATGACATTAGTGATTTCCGTGAGCTTCTCACTTAGATTCTGGGTGTATGTACCTATGTCACTGGAGATGTATATTTCAACTGCAATAGTAGACAAACCTATTTACAGCAAAATGAATCATTCTTAAGGCATGACTATTTTGCTTTCACTTACTAACCAAAACTTGCTTGGCTTTGTTCAGGAAGGTTTTACACAGCTTCACTCTCATTTCAGTAAAATAAAAATAAAAATGATTTAAACCTTTTTTTTGCCTCCTTGCATAATTTTACAAAAGAGTTTTATGGTTCATGAATGGTTTCAATTAAGTAAAAATACGTTTAATATGTATAAATCAATAATTTGAGATAATCATGTTTAGAAGTTCAAACAAACAGAATGAACGGAGGAAAATGCTTCTTCTAATCTTGATATTGTTTTAGGTTGAACACATTTTGTTGTTGACATTTTGTTTTGTTACTTGTTGAAGTTCAAATTACAACCATTGAGGCATATTTGTTTCAGGTTTAAATTTCTTTTTGTTTTAATGTAACTGTCAAGTCATGAAAAAAGTCAGATCATACAAATGACAGTTTTAAATAGAAAAATATTTTATAAGGCAGTTAAATTTAATTTGTCTTAGCTTCAGAGCAGAATGGGTTATTTCAAATTTGCAAAGTCACTAGTAACCGATTTTGTATCTGATTTGCTTCATTTGTAAAGGCAAGCTGAAGCAAGCAATTTCCTAAAACCTACATTTCACAAACCTTCAGAGATACTAGGTTCTAAAAGCTAATTTGAAATATCTGATGAAGAAAGAGTTTTTCTTCTAGTTGTCTGTTTCATCTGATAACCTTTCTAAACACTCTGACAACAAGCAGGCTTAAATGTAAATTTTGTGTCTATTCAGAATGAATCTCTTGAAAGAGTTAAGAAATAGTCCAAGACAAAGAAGTCTTGAGGGAATCATTCTGTTGAAATGTATGATTCTGTCAAAACTGCATTTCTTATATTGGGTACAATTTGCAAAGTTTCATTTTGCGGGGGAAAAAGAATAATCACCACAATGTTAAAAAATCTCATTTTACCATTTTCATAACAATGAAGTTTTGCTTTTGATTTTACCACTTACATTTTACTTTCTATTTCTGTTGTGTTTTATCCCACTTCGTAAATTACAACACTTTAAAAGTTTAATAAGCCATAGTAATTTTCCCTCCTTTGTGTCACCCCTGTTAAAACTTACCTTCCTGGATGGTTTGGAGCCTGGGTGGTTTGTTATACGTTGGAAATTCTTCACAAAACAGAACTTCTATCTCCTGCACAGCTCTAAGAGCTGCATCCAATGTAAACAAATTTCCTAAAAGCTCTTTCCTGTCCTGTGCATATTTCGTGTAAAAGAGCGATAATTCTGCAAGAACCCACTTGCAAAGGTTCCAATGCTTGGTGCACCTGAAGTAGAGCTTAGCAGATCAATTGAGGAGGTCATAGATATACATCTCAGGGAATTCAGGACAGACTTGGCTGTCCAAAATGAAAAGGGTACACTTCCACAGTGATGATCTGGGCCTGTGGGTTATTTTTAAAGTAAAACATAAAGTCTGCCCACTTCAGTGTAAGGAGGTTCTCCCTCCAGGAGGATGCCGAGGGCTGGAGATCAGGAACGGCGAGTGTTCATGTACCAACGGGACCCACATCTGAGGAGGGGTGGGTGACATTTCTGATGTGCTCCTGACCACAGAGTGTCCCTGTTGGCTAATTCTTATCTAGTGATTGCTGAGCTAGGGGACACTGAGTGTCTCCAGCCCCCCCGGCTTCCTTTTGGCGCGCTCTCTGAATGTTGTCTGGGGGGAGCCTGTGCACTCAGTGCAGAGGTTTCTATGCCCAATTTTTTTCAGTCACCTAAAAGTCCTTTGTAGGCTCTGGCCTTCTGTAAAAATAAAACTGCAGCTGAATCTGAGGATACTTAGGGCAGGGTTATCAAAAATGAAGTTGTTTAACAAAGATCATCTCTTGTTCAGATATCACAGTGCACTGTTTTGCAGTGAAACTATTTGCTGAATTTTAATTACTTGGCAAATCTGAAGAAGAAAATTTTGCTGGCTTGATTTTCAAAGTTGTGTGTATTTGTAGTTTCAGTTAGCTTCAGTGCTTATATACTGTTGTTTATGTTAAGTATTCTTCATTGTTTTAACATATATATTGTTCACATAGTCATTTTGGTTTTTTGTTTTGTTTTGTTTTCCACAGAGGTATATACTTTCTTCCTTTAAGGAAAGAATATATATTTCATGGATGCATACAGCTCACTGTTTGCATCAACTTTTGACTGTTGCTGTGTATTTATGACAACATGTTCAGGCTTTTTTGAAAGTTTTGATGTAACTGGCTGCCAGCATCAGAGAGAGTATTTCAGGACTAATGCTTGAAATGTATTTACTTTTTCCAAACCAGTTGAATAATGAAAACATGTTTAATTATTTCCAGCCTCTCGAATGGTGTACAGTGCAATTAACTATGATGTGCATTTCCTGGCTAATTAGAGAAAACTGTAGCACCAAGTTAATTGGACACAATAGTACCTCTGAAGAGCAATAAAATAAGTTTATCACTTCCTATGATTATTGTAAAAGTAGTATGAATACAGTATGTAAAACAAAATTAGGAAAGCTCTGAAGATGATCTTCATAGAGGAATGAATTCCTAACTGTCAATTCATTTCAGAATCGAATATGTCTTTGCCTTATTTCATTCAAGCCTCCTTCCTTTTAAGTGTAACTGCCCACGAGCATGCTGGACCTCACCTCTCACAACTGCCCACACTACCTTCTGCTCAGGCAGGAAAATCTTCCCCTACAGTTACTTGGATTCTCATGAATCCACTGTCACAAACTCTCAAGATTTTATGACACAGCTCACTGACATTTGCCCTTTGTCCTAAAAACTTAGCTTCTGGAGTCATACTAATTTTTACGAATTTCAGCTTTCTTGGAGGGGAAAAGCATCTATAGAAAAAGTCTGAGAATGGATTCTGTCATGTGCTAAAAGGTAAAAAAAGAAACTAGGCAAAGAACAAAAAAAAACCAAAACCAAAGTACATCAATGATATAGTGACCAGCTGAAGGATTTAAAGCTAGTTTCGTCATATTGGTGAAGTAGCCTCCAGCTCCTGCGTTTTGACTGTCTGCGATTGGAAAAAAACTATTATCTTAAGTCCCATTGCATCAGTGTCTGAAAAAGTCTGGCTAGCCTTCCTTCAATTCTTTCAATCCTTTGGTAATCTTATCTGAAAAAAAAGAAAGGAAGGAAGGAAGGAAGGAAGGAAGGAAGGAAGGAAGGAGAAAGAAAGAGAAAGACAGAAAGAAAGAAAGCTCTCCTCACAAAGCACAAGTGTTTCTGTCTTGTAACTTTTTCTTCTTTGCTCTTCCCCCATTTTTGTTATTTCAGGTTTTAAATGATCACAGTCCTCATTTTAAACAGAAAGGTAATTTTGCCTGAATCCACCTAATGAAGCATTATATTTACATTTCTTTCAAAGTATAGCCTAAATCTTTCTCTCTAGTTCTGTGAAGTATTTCAGGTGTTGACTTCTGAGACACAGTATACAGCAGAGTCAGGAAAAACTCAGCTGGGTTCAATGCCAGAGCAAAGTTGGTTTTAACTGTGGAAGTGAGAAAGTGGCAGAAATTTTCTTGTTATTCACAGAATGGCTATAAGACAAGCAAGTGGGTTGCTTCTTTGTGTATGTCAAAATCTTCAAAGTAGTTAAAGATGGCAATTTAATTTTGCCTTTCTCTACTTCAGTACCAGCCAAGAGACTAGTTGTGACACTTGTGGGAGTGGCAGACACCTCTGCCACCACTCCTCTCGCCGGGGCCAGGAGGCTCAGGACAGTGGCATCTCTCTTGCAGCTCCGCGCCAGGGATTTGGTGTCATGTGGCTGCCTTTCATGAAGAGGAGAATACAACACTTCATTAAGATCCCTCCTTTAAAAGGCATAATCATTGTATTTGCTTCTTTGATTACGAACATGGGTTGTGGTCAGTGCTTTCTCTTAGGATCTGGGATATAAATGGAGTGTTAGGAGTGGAAAGCACATCAAAACCAAAACACAGCTGAAAAGTTCTTTTAAATCTTAGCATCTATGATATTAGTGATCTTTACAGTACAATCATGGGGAACTGTCTCCATGTTCTATGCTTTCTTCCAGGCAGTCCCATGCAGTCCCACCTGTGACAATGATGGTGCTGGGAAAAATTAGCAGTGGCCTGATCTATGGGTGGGATCTGTTTATGCCTAAGAAAGTGCAGCTCTACAGGCCATAACTACAGTTAAACTGTAACCTGAGACTGCTCAGATGCGCTCAGACATGAAATGAGACTGTAAGCTCCTGAACCCTTGGCAACAATACCATTCCCATTGATGTTATCACCAGTTAAACTGTAGCCACTGGGAATTAATTGTCAAAAAAATCCAAGTATACAAAAAGCTACTGTGAGAGCAACTATTCACTGTAAATGGAGAGAGATTACAAGCATTACAAAAGAGATATTTTCCCCACACATCCCATTGAATCTGAATTTGTATAGATTAAACACGAAATGTTATGACATTTTTGGACTTTTACTTAAAATGGCTCACAGCTAACAAAAGGAGACACTTAATTCTGCCAGCTTTGATACACAGCTGTTCAAATAAATTAGGCATTAGGGAAATGACCTGCAGGACTATTTGCACTTGAGCTTTTCTTTCTTAAAGGTCTGTGTTTTCCTTTTAATTTCTCTAAGAAGAGCTGTAGACCTTGTGTCCTCAGCACAGAGAAGATGGACAGCACAAAAAATTAAGCATAAGAGGAAACAGACACAGAACTGAGTTTTCTGGGGGTTGTTTGTGTGTTCGTTTTTGGGTTTTGGTTTTTTTTTTTTCCAAATCCTTCCCTGCCCACTGCAGTAAGAGGCAGCAACAATATCTTACAGTGACAGGGCACTGGGGGTACTAATAGGCTTTAATGTCCTGACCTGCCTCACCTGGGGCATCCACCCCTGCAGTTTAAGCTCAGGTTTAGTCTTTTCCTGAGCTGACTTGTCTCTAGCTGTCAGTCCTGCAACCTGGATGGACCCCCTGTATGGGTATGTTGTATTGCCTCTAGCCCTCTCTCTGCCCCCAGAGTTTTTTGTCACCACCTGGGCTTTCTGCTTGCCATGCTGATGGTTCTGTTGGACCCTGTTGCCAGCACAGAATAGCATATACCACCACCTCCCTGACTAAGCTTAGATACTTTTTCACCTGTTGGTTATGGGTAAGGAAAAGGGGACTTTGAGCTACCTCTTTGACAGCCTTTTTCATGTCTCCATTAGGTTTTATGGACATATAACATAAACAGGGGCAGCTCACAGCTCCTCGATTTTTAGCAAGTTATGGTTGGTGCACACACATGGCTGAAGACAAAACTTTATTTCTTATCAGTTCTTTTTTACCCTTCACCTCTCCTTTTACGTTGTGCATCACTCTTTTTTACTCATCTTTGTTTAGTTCTTCTACTTCCCTCTTTTTAAAATGTTCTTTTGTTTCAGAAACAAAGATTAATTGAACTGATATTAAGACTTATAATACAATGCTATTGTGCAAAGTAGGATAAATTTCTAATAAAACCTATTGGGTAAACACATAACCAGAAGAAAAATCTGTGTGAACAGTTATGTAAAGAGGACATGTAAGAGTTGAGCAGTTTCTAGAAAATTTACACTTCTGGTGTGTTGTTATCTGAGTTTCAGGAAGTATTTAGGAGAACAAAGACTTGATTTGGTAAGTTAAAAATGTGCATATAATGGAATTGTCTGGAGATATCTGTCACGTACTGTTGTTACTGAAGTCATGTTCATTAACAGAGGCTTTTCAAGTGTTAGCATGTATTGATTAATGACAGGATTAGAAGGATCACCAGCCACTGTGACATGCTTACTGACAGACACTTTTCTGCCCTCTGCAAAGGTACAAATTAAAGTAAAATGCTGAAAGTAAAGATTCTTAGAGAGCGATGAAAAGTCACTATTGCTGTGCCTCTTCTTTGCATGGCAATTGTCTTGGGTTTTAAAACGTTGAACAAACAGATTTCTTGTGCAATGTGCTGGGGAGTTAGACACCAGGACCAGGCTTCTCAAAAGTCGAGACTCTAACTGGGGGAGGGGACAGGGGAGAAGAAGATAGATTAGGCACCTTAGCTAGTCAATAAGAAAAACAGAAAGAAGGTTTTTGTTTGATTCTGCCCCTCTCCCTTTCTCCTCTTCACTTCTAGGCTGAAGTCTCAGACTTTTCCGTGTTTATTTAATCTTTTCCTTTGAAATAGTGCTAGCGGTGTGGGCTAGTGACGACCTTTCTTATATTTATTGACCATTATGGTAAGCTAGTCTGGCTGAAACTCTGAAATGGTAGACTCAAATGCAAATCCTTCCCAGTCTATGGATGTTCAGATCAGCATTGTCCAACCTCCTAAGAGAACAAACTGTTTAGGAGAATGGTAGATTGTCTCTTTCTTGCTGTTTTCAAATCAAGTGGGTGTTTTTCTGAAATCATACTTCAGTTGATATAGAGCATTTGGCTCTCTGTCAATGATCGCTAACTAAAATTCCTTAGATTATAGCATGCAGACAATCTAATACTCACCCCGGCCTTAAAATCTGTTGTCAAGAGCCTGTGACTTGTAGGTCAACTGCTAATCCTTACTAGAGTGTTCAATAGATGATTTCACCTTCATTGTTTTTTCTTTCACTGTGTATATTGCATTGCTACATGCTTTAAACTATTTTCCTAGTTGTGAAATTTATCATTTCACAGAACTGATAGAACTGTGCTTGAGACTTGCTATTGTGCTTGGAGTCCTTTTCATATATTGATAACTTCTATGGCATAATTGTGATGGAAGAAGATTGGTTTTTTGACCTTTTCATTCTTTTCAGTCTTGTTTCTGGATCAGATTTTTTTTCTTGCATTACAATAACATCTACAAGCTAGTAAATAGCAAGCATACTTACTTAAGCTTACTGGCTGCTAATTATTGCCCTACCAGGCAACTTATTGTTTTTGTATTTATATATTATTTGCATGCTTTTTTTCCCCACTTCATTACAGAGCGCATTTATACAAATGCTGGATGGTCGCCTTGTTTTATTTTTCTGTATATACAGAAATAACAGAAAGATGTGTGTAGGGCTTTACAGACAGCAATGATCAGATCATGTGAAATCAGTTGCAAGGACTGTATTAGAAAGTTAAGTGAGATGCTTTTTCTAGCAATGGTATTAGTACACTGAGTTGAAATGAGCTTCAGCTTCACTGGAAGTAAAGAGTATTTGACTGTTCTTGGGAAGGACCACAAGAACTGTGGAGACATCCATAACTATCAACAGTATATCAGGTGCAGGTTTGAGTTCTGGTGACAGGCTGGAGACAAAGCTGCAGCAGGCAGTGAATTGGAGATTCTGGGAATGTTATGTACTACAGTACACCTCACATTTTTTTGTTCAGACTTCCAGTTTTCTATTAAGTACAGTTATAAAGACCCCAGACAAAAAAGCAGGTTAGAAGAAAGTGGCACTTAAAGCCTCTGTGGCTTCTTTATTTCCTCCCACCCATTATGGTGGTTCTGGTTCTACAGCCAGAATGTAGTATGCCATTTCTTTAGCAGCAAAGTGTGCTGGTTTTGGCTGGGATAGAGTTAATTTTCTTCATAGGAGTTAGTATGGGGCTATGTTTTGGATTTGTGCTGAAAACAGTGTTGATAATACAGGGACATTTTAGTTATTGCTGAGGAGCGATGACACAGAGTCAAGGTCTCTTCTGCTTCTCACACCACCCCACCAGCGAGTAGGCTGGGGGCGCACAAGAAGTTGGGAGGGGACACAGCTGGGACAGCTGACCCCAACTGACCAAAGGGATATCCTATAATATATGACATCATGCTCAGCATATAAATCTGGAGGAAGAAGAAAGAAGCGGGGGGATGTTTGGAGTGATGACGTTTGTCTTCCCAAGTAACCATTATGTGTGATGGAGCCCTGCTTTACTGGAGATGGCTGAACACCTGCCTGCCGATGGGAAGCAGTGAAGGAATTCCTTGTTTTGCTTTGCTTGCGCACGCGGCTTTTGCTTTAGCTTTCCCTATTAAACTGTCTTTATCTCAATGCATGAGTTTTTTCACTTTTACCCTTCTGATTCTCTCCCCCATCCTGTTGCGGTGGGAGTGAACGAGCGGCTGTGTGGGGCTTAGTTGCTAGCTGGGGTTAAAACACAATATAAAGGACGTCTTAAAAAAAAAAAAACAAAAAAAAAACAAAAAACAAAAACCCAAACCCAAAACACCAAACAAAAAAAAACCTGTGTAGAATTTCTGTGATCCTCTCTATGTATTTATATTTTCAAGATTTCACTTTCATATAAAATCTCAAACTAGCTGTCCACCCACTCTGCTGGGGAGTGATGCATGTCAAGCAAAGCATCTCCAAGCCCCAGAAGAAAATGTTATCTTTGTAAGCTTCTCTGCAAGACATCCTCCTGATAGGACAGTCCCCTTTCACCCCCTCACTTAGTCTGCAGCGGTTTTCCCACCCAGTCTGCTCCTTTTCATGTTTTATTTTCTCAAGGCTTTTCCATCTTCCATCCTTAACCTATGCACACTTTTTCCAGATGTGTGGCAAACATTGCCTTTTCAGAACACAGTTCTAAAAACAAAAACATTCCAGCAGCTAATTTATCTCAGAACATTGATGTCTTTGTGTGAGCAGATACCAGATGAGTTCAGAAGCTTGGGGAGGCCTCTTCTTCCAGCCTTCCTGGTAATATGAGTCAAAAGTCTATGTACTCAGCATGAAGAGGAAACCTGCTTCCTCTAGCACTGGATGGGGTAGAAAAATATCTGCAGCTGAGCTGATACTAGTCCTTATGATGTTTTAGTTGTTGATTTTGAGATTTTGTGATTTTATGGTTTTGTAGAGCCATTCTGTAATGATTACAAGGTGTGCAATGCCTTGAATCTCTCTTAAGAAAATGCTTGAAGCTGATTTCAGTGACAGATTGCAAATTTGAAGTCAGAATTGGGTCCTGCAATTTGGCCTCTCTTCTCTGATGGGGTGACCTGACCCCTATAAGAAAGTGAAGTAGTACCTGTTGGGGCTGCAGGAGACCATGGCCCAGGTTTATGGAGGTACAAGGCTTTTTAATAAGCTGCTATTTTATCTTCTGTGGAGGAGACTGGGAAAATTAAGGCACCGAGATGAATGTATGAGCTAGATCTAGGCAGTAGCATGAAGTTTGTCTCTGAGAACATGAATACCTAAACGCCAGTAAGATAAGAAGAGACCAGAAGTTCAGGGATGCCTCGAGATAAAGCTCCTAGTAAAAGCTCTTGTGTGTTGAAAATTTCTTCTGAAACTCCAAGCATTCTGAAGAAAGAACTTAATGAATCTTAAATTATTTACTGTTTCACTATATGAGGAGATGCTTCTTAAAGGCATTTTAATTGAGGCTGTTGACTTTCCTTGAAAGCTAATCCAAGCCCTTGTTTTGTTCAAACAACTCATATCTTTTCAGATTATTTCTTAGAGCTTTATGGAAAAAGACTGAAATGGCTCTTGGTTGTGTTAACTAGTAATTATGCATTCCAGGAAATATCTAATGGCTCAAACCAAGCTCAGTGCAGCTGCAGGAGAAGAGATGTTCACAATCTTAAGCATCTTGGAAAGATACATGCTGTGGTAATGGATCATGACAGCTAAAAACAAGGTCCTTTTTGGTCTTTGTCATTACTCAATAAGATAGAGACTTAGCACTACTTGAATAATGTCAAGAATTATTTATGAGTAATTTAGTTAGCAACTGACAAACACTTATTGAATACGCTCTTTCTATATGTGATCCATCCTAATAGAGGCATAGTTTGAAAGCAAATGTACAGAACACTTCCTTTTAAGCAGGCTTTTCCAAATGCAGATGAAAGTCAGTCTGTAAGAAATGTTTTAGTAATAACAGGACAAATATATTAGGTAGCACGAGTATCTGCATAGTTTTTGATCCAAAACTTTATATTGTGACAAAATGGGATTGACTTTCCCTGCCCACTCATTCCTTGATCACAGCTCTGAGATTGACAGTGAAGTGGAGCCTTGTGTAGGTAGATGGCTAGGGTGAAATCTAGGCACTTCCCACTGAGTGTTTCCCTGCAAGTTGTCAACCATTCATGAGACAATAATTATCTTTAGTCTCAATCAGCTTGGATTAGGAAAAAAGCATTAACTGTGTTCATCATATCTTCCTATGTCATGCATAAACTAGTATGGTACTTGTTAATTTTAATTTAATTTTTATTACCTGAAAGTTTTTTCATATGTGCTTATGAAATAGGATGAAACTTCTTTTTTATTATACACTTGCATTTATTTTGTTGCATCTCCTTTGGATCTTCAGAGTTTGAACCGGAGACCTACCTTTTATCTTCAGAGTACATGAAGTCCATGAACTTAGTAGTGTTCGTGCATTAAATGCAGGAGATGCTTCAACAGTTTGACAGAAAGTGTGAGTGACATTGATTAGATAAACTTGAGTAGTTTAACTTAATCTAATCTCGTTAATTGTAAACATTGTTTCATTCCCTCTCTGCAGATGAGGGACAGATTTATATACTGTATACCATCAGATCAATATGCATTAAAGGCAGTCAGTTAAAGAAAAAAAGTAAGAAAAATTTTGTGTAATTGGCTCACTAAGGACTACAAATGAAATTATGGCCGCTTGTGGTTTCAGTGGTGTAAATTATCCACTGTTTTATTGATTATTAAGTATAAATGGAAGGATAAACTAATGTCATTATGGGATCACTTGCAGGATTTAAACTTCCTTTTCCAGAAGACTGATTTTTCTGGCATCTATTTAAGAAATGTTCCAGTAGTGCTTGTTCTTTAAAAAAAAACAAACCACCACTGGAGTTCCTTCAGAAAGAGACTTCACTTAAGGATACTTTCATTCCTAGTCATGTTTGTCATGTCCTGTGTATGTAATTAAAACTAATTTTGTCTTCCTCACTTAATTGGGCTAGTCACTGTCTTTCAAAGGACTAAAGTTTAATTTCTTGGTTTAATATTCTTAAATTTCTGTTTCTTGAATGAGGTTTGCATTTTTACCAGTGTTTTCAAAGCCCAAAAGGAATCCATTGTGAATTCCTCTGGTCCCTCAAGGCCAACAGGAAACCAAACATTCACCCTTATTTTAACTACTTTTAGAGAGATGTCATTAATCAGGCATAAGAAGGATCGGGTTTTGGTGGAATTATTAGGAATGTGCTAGAATATCATACAGATTAACCTATGGGTTGATAAAAACACGGGTACTAGGTTTCCCTTAGATTTCCTCTTCAGATGAGTTTGCACCTGAGAAGTGGATGGGATGCTGATTCGCCAAAACTGCATGTCAGAGCCTTATAGTTTATAGTTTTTATAGTTTAATAGTTTGTAGCCATTACGGATCCTCCTTTCTGGTTGCATTCCTCTGAGCTGAAAAGGAGGAGGAGGGATGTGGTCATGATTCAGAGTGAGCAGGCAGGACCATCCAAGCATAGTTTCTAACAGTTTTTGCTAAACAGTTACTGTCCTTACACATCACCTTTCTGTATGGTAACTGCAAAGCTGACCCTGAGATTTCAGCATTAAAACATAAAACCAACAAATATGATTGTGGACTCTTTGGCATCCTGGACTATCAGACTGTTACTACAGTTTGGCATTGATGCTTTCTGTATCTTTGCTTGCTGTAATTTCATTCATCATAAGCAAGGTTGAACTTGTTTGGTGATAGAATAGGATATCTCCAGAGTTATCAGCAGGCAGTAGTCTCTTTTCTGGAAAAGAAGTTGACAGAACTATCTTCTGACTGGTTTTCAACCTGCCTGGCAGGTTTACTGAAAAGCATCCTTGGCTTTAGAGACACCAGATCTTGCAGCTTCAACCAGTTTAGTGTATGAATGTCTGGAAGTTGGTGTCACCATGCTGATTCAACCAGCTGGGAATGAAGGAGTGTCTGTGTGGCTGTACAAACCTGGAATCCAGCTCTTACGGCTGCTGAGATTAGATCAGCCTGAAGATGGAGTTAGGAATGTGGAGTCTGTGCATGTGGAACAAGCACCCTCTCAAAGCCGATTGGAACATTTTTACTTTTCTGATGTTGCAAACCTAGAATTGCTAGGGAATGTTACACTGCTATAAAAATACATTCTTTACTACACCTACCGTTAAGCACAGTGTCCTCTAAGGCTTGAAATATTTTATCTAACTAGTATGCCAATTTAACTTTAAGTTGGCTGTGTGGATAAGAAATTAAAGACGATGCGTTTTCTTTAGCTGTACTAATGAATATATTTTCACACTAAAGATGATTGATTTTAAACCTTGCCTGCTCCATTAACCTGTGATAACACATAGCATTAATCCCAAACTTCTTCAGTACTTGATTTTACAATTGAAAAATAAAAATGTTTGTCTTGCAGGAGAATATTGTTGGTGAGTTAAATATTTCAGATGCTGAGCCAAAACTCCATCTGGAAGCATCTTGAGAACAAATGTCTGCGACTTTTTTTTTTAAGATTTTTTTGGCATTTTTTTGGCAAGAACAGAAGTGATAATAGAATTGAGAGCACCATAGCCAGATTGCTCCTGGGGGAGGGGAGGAGTGGTTTGGTTTCTATGTTGTTGCTGTTGTTGTGAATCTGCTGACGTCCCTGAAATCTCGTGGGGTTGTTTTGAGTTTGAGGGCTACAATTAAGATTAAAATCTAATTCATCATCACAGCATAGTCCTAAAGGCAGTCACTGGGCCAGAACAGGCCCAAGGGATGTTTCATCCAAATTGTGCTTTTATGCCAGGGGAAATAGACAATAACTGGCTGGGCAATAAACAATTCTGTAACAACTAACACCATTTATTACTCCTGAAAGTGGTTTGGCATAAAGACAGGTGGATGTCACTGTCACCATGATATTTACACTGACCAAGGAGTGGACATTTTGGGTGTCTAATATGATAGCCATCTCCCATGGTGACCAAGACTGAGTTCTGATTAAGAAACTGAGACCTATATTAGCATTGCCTTTGTTCAGTCCTGTTGGACAAGCCATGTCTTTCATTGTTCCTTAATACTTTCTTATTCTTTCCTTTGTCAATAAGTCAAGTAATTCTCACTTGTCAGTCTTAGGAGAAGTGATGGATTTAATTTTAGGACTTGTCAGAAAAACAGCCATTTCCAGTTTTCCACTAGAAAATACTGTTTTTTCACTGAGTAGAACTTTCTCAGAGAAAGTTCAAAAAAAAGTTTCAGACTGTTTTTACAGGCAAGAGTCTAGGTGGAAACAATCAGCTAATAAATATAGGATCTGAAAACCTTTGGGCATGTGCAAGATCTGCAGGAAAAGTAGATAATATAGATCACAAACTGAGTCAAAAACAGGCATGCTGTTGCTAAAAAGCGAATATCAAATCAAGCATATGAACAAAGCTGTAGTTTGGAAGGCACAAAGGTAAACTGTAAGGATTAGGCTTTCAGACATGAGTACTTTTGAGCTCATTGCTTGAGTGATTGCTAGCCCAATTGAAGAGAGCTAAGAAAACAGTTTAAGAGATAACACTGCTGTTTCATTTCAATTTTGTAGGTTTTACATCACAGATGATGAAGAGAAATATGCCAACAGTTTTTAAAGACATAAAAGGCTGCTGAGAAGGAGGGTGTAATCTGTTATTTGTTTACATGGTGGGTGGAGCAAGAAGTAATGGGCTTAAACTGCACAAAGAAATTCCTCCTCAAGTCTCTTTTAGCCCCTTTTGTCTATGATGATACAGTACTATAAATATACTAAGCTACATTAAGTGCAGTTGCAAATGGAGTCTTCTTTCAGATAAATGTGAGAAATCAAGGAAGTTGATTTAAAAAACCAACCAACCAAACAAAAAACACATCCCAAACATAGCACAACACCACTAAAACAGCAACACGAAAATCTCCTGGGGAATTGAAACTATGTGGTCTGGGAGCTTTGAAAGGTGGTGTTTTGAGTAGGGAGGTGAATATATTGTGGGAGAAATTGGGGGACTTGAATAGATTTGGAGAAGCAAAAAATCAGAACTGTCCAGAGGTGAACTCACAGGAACAGAGTGAAGCCTTTTGAGTTGAGATCCAGCTCAGAGACTTGGAGAAATGATGAAGCTACTGTTGATTTGTTTTGTTATCACAGTAAAAACTCCCTCCTTCACTTAAGAAGAGAAATCAACAATAAAAGCCTAGTTCTTTTGATACGATCCTTCTTACTTTATAAGATATAAAAAATGTGCAAGATATACTTTATTTATAATTACTCTGGTCAATAGAGGAGTATAACTTGATTATTAAAATATTCAGAAATTATTTTAGTTCTGACTTGGAAATGGAAGAAACTTCCTAATGAAAAGCACTTCTGGGAGTTTGCTTTATTTGTTGTGCTTTTTATTGACATACCATAATTAACTAGTTATGGCACAGAACTACTGAGTGTACTCAGTATTTTGTCATATCAGGTGAAGGTGTGGGAATAATATCTGGATCAAAGCCTTTTTAGAGACCCTTACTACACATAAATGTCAGGGGCTTGCAGCAGCTGATACGAATTTTGGGTCGCTAAGATACTTGCAGAACAAGATGTTTATTTCAAATGAGGCAAAAATTGATAAACTGCATACAATAACTAAATATCTGACAAACATGCTTAACTACTTCTGTTCAAGGATAGGTCTGATCCACATTATAGTTAATGTTTCAAATGTCCCCAAAGATCAAATCCTGAATTTTTATTTTTACAAAGTGCAAGTGATAATACTGATCCTAAATTGAAGGGGTTTTTTTTGCTCTTCTGTCCTCTATTTCTACTTCAGGATTATATATAAATCATAGTATAGATAATGTAGTTTACCGTATAAATTATATTAGATGTGTTAAACCAGGTTATTTCTGTGTTGAGAATAGCCTTCATATATGTGCTCGTAAACATGAGTAATCAAATCTCATGCTTCAGGGCATTGCTTGATCACTTTTTATCACAAAAATGCCACTGTAGCATAGCTTCCTGGAAAGCATTGTACAACTGACTTTTGATTTCATCTCTCTGATAAGTGCTTCATTCAGTAGAATAATGGATTAGAAAGCCTGTGTTTATAAACAAATGAATTTTATTCAATATAAAAGACTATGACCCTCAGCAGGTAAATGCCTCGTCACTGGCAGTCTTAGACACAGACAGACAGGGCTATCAAAGTTATTTGGGATGTTCTTAAAGAGATAAGGGAATCTATGAAATTAAAGTTAAGGAGAAGTCTGATATTATTTCCAGTTGAATCTAGTTGTAATATTCAGTTCATTTCACAGGACAAATAAACACACTAACAAAAAAGGAGTATTTCCAACCAAAAAAACCCACCATTAAATCCTTAAGAAATATATAAATAATATTGACAGCAAGGTATTTCCTACTTGGAATTCCTAATTAAGAGCAGAATGAAAACTGACAGGATATAGACTGAGGAGCTGTGTGTAAGAAAATCACAAATGGCTGTTATCACTCTATAGAATACACCATTTGTCAGTAAGAGCCTGTCGTCCATGTTTAGAATTATAACATCCCTTTTATTATGACTATGAAATTATTTTGGTTATGACACTAACTTAACATTTTATATAGTATTAATTTCTTTTCGTATAAAATTAGCAGTAAACTAGAAAGTCTGCAAAAGATCCTATAAAACTGAATTATTATTATTAAGACTTTTTATAACCATTTACTTCACATTGCATTTTTTTCCTAGCACACATTAGGAAAGATCATGACCTATCTCTTTGCCAGAGTTGTCAGAATTTCTACAGTTTGGGAGTGGGGGGGTGGGGTGTGTATATAAGAATTGTCTTAGTGGAACTATCAATCCCTAGGTCTATGTCTCCTGCTATGGATAATGGTAGAAATCGGAAGTTTAATTCACTCCCTCCTATTCCTACACTCAAAATCTACCTAATTCCAATACTTCATCACAGTAAGATATTTCCTTCTGACCCCTTTTCATGCTTTGGAACACACTTATTGACAAGCCTTGTAGTTTTGTACCTGTAGGATTCTGTAAATGTTGGGTTTTATATTAGTAAATATATAATCCATTTCAAGAAGGCACCCCAGTAATTTTTTGTGACAGTGAATTCCACAGTTTAATTATATCTTATACTCACGATGATGTCTGTTGTTGAAGCTTATTTATAGTTTTACTGTTTTAAGGTTTTTTTTTGTGAAGAAAATACATTTTTTTGGGACAGCACCAATGAGGGAAAAAATAAAGTAGAAGAGACCATAAGCAATTAAAAACAAATGCAGCAGCAGCCTCAACTTCTTGTCGCAGTTTCAATATATTCTGCTTCTCAAAGATATCAAGACTGAGAAGAGATTTCTCTTAAGGCTTGGACAATGACTGAAAGATCCTGTTATAAGACAGAGTGCTGAGGAAAGGTTTTGAAGCCTAGAGGAAGACAGATCAATCTTCATAAATATTGGATGGAGAAATGGATATCTCATAGTATGTAGGAAATCTTGTAATTTAGATTATTTTTCTCCAGATGTTGTTAGTTGTATCTTATTTAAAAATAGTCTTGCACAGGTTCTTGTCCAGAGCAGCTCTGCTGGCCTCATATTACTCTGACACTGCAACTGAGCTTGTTTGGCAAGGGAATTCTTCCAACTGCTTAATTCCTACCAATTGGTAGAACTTTGTCATCAGATGTCACTCCTGATGTCCATTGACAAATTTCACTGTAGAGCAAGTTTATTCCTTGCTGGTGACCAAGTGAGCTGGGACTTCTTCCTCAGTATGTGGTTGTATTTAATTGTATAAGTTTATACTTTACATTTTGATGCCTCCTGGAGGAATAGCTTGACTAGGCTCCTATTTCACTGCTTAGGAAATTCCCCCTCAATCTTTGAAGACTTGCCAAATGAGCCACTCTCACCTGGTGCAGATAAATGGGGTCTCCCTCTCTGCTCTCAGTGAGCGCCGTGTTGTTGCCCAGACACATATGGGTGGGTAAAAGTCACTTGCCACTGTTGATGCAACAAGGGTGCAAATCATACAAGCAATGTTTGTTTTGTGTATGCCCTGTGTGCATAGTAGGAGGAATTGGGAGTGCCTGACTCATGTTTTGCCAGCAATCAGAAAATCATCCTTATATCAGAAACAGAGTAATTTCAGTGAGTTGAGGTCAGATCATGTTTTCCCCACTGATTGCAAAACTAGATTATTCACTGGCTCTATGCTTTCTGGCCTTACTCTGTGGCTTCAAATCAAGGGCTAGCAAAGGGCTATACTACTCTCCACCCACTGTATGACAAAATTAGATAAATCAGGCCCTGAATTGTGAAGCTGTGGTTATTTTGATAACTCTGTTCGGTGGAAGCCCCATTCATTACTCTATAATATTGTCATCCTTTCCAGATTTTCTTTCC
>NW_009230004.1:0-9131 GCF_000690835.1 Fulmarus glacialis
TACTATACTATACTATACTATACTATACTTATGAGGTCTGTATAAGCACTAGGTTCACCATGCTATAATAAGCAACAAAAACTGTTTTCAGATGTTAGTATCACATTGTTCAGACTATTAATGCATTTTACATCAAGCAATAACTGGATTAAAAATAAAAATTCAAGAGAAAAAGAATACAAAAAATAATCCTAGGAAATCTGGTGGAGAAGTCAAAGTCTTCCCTCTCCCATTTCAGTGGAGTACCGTAACCACTAGATTATGCCTTTTACCTATTCCTTATGAGTCTCTGGATTTTGTTGTATAGTAATTCAGTTTCAGTAGAAAGCAGGTAGGACTTCCAGTGAGGTCCCTTTTTCCCCAAAACTATAGTGTGGCTGTTTTTTGAGATGTTTTGTTTTGCAAGATGAGGAACAAACTGAATCAGAGTATTCTATTTTTCGTGCAACAAATTTCTTTAGTAGATTGCTATTAACAATGTCAGTAAAGCTCTGCCCTGATTACCTTTTTCTCTAGCTATGTTTTAGGAAGAACGTACTCCAAATATCACTGTAAGCACCTATAAAGGATGTGTAAAGAAAAAGTTTTCAGGTTCTGGATAACAACTACAGGGGGCTGCCACTTAGTCTACTATCTTCCTTGAGTAAAAATGTTCAAAAAGATCCTTAAAAATGAAAAATAATCAAATAATCAAATATGTTTTGATTACCTTATCTTAAAACATTTTAGTCTTTCACTTTGATAGCATACACAGGTATAAAAGTGTATATGTTGAAATGGTCTATAACTTTTAAGAATTCTGCCATAGAATAAGTTCATTTTGAAATATTTCTTTTTCCATACAAAGAAAATATAAGGAAACAAAAATAAAAGGCAAATAAGCAAGCACACTGAATAGTATAATATCCACAAACAAAGCATATAAGAAACACTGGACCAAAGTCTTCTTTTCTCTCAAAAATTTAGTAGCACTTTTGAATATTTAATGTTCTGTGGTGGCTTTCTACCTGCACTAGAGCTATTAGTTAGATTAATGCAAATTGCAGCTCTGTAGCCTCAGATATTACATTCAAAGCTCATTTTCTGATGTCATTATAACATGGCTTTTTGGAAAAGTGATTTACTTTATTTTCTAAAATACTGTTCACAAGAATGTTTTGACATAATTAAGTCAATAACAGTACTTATAATCTCCACATAAAGGTAATTATTTCATTGTCAAATATTGTGCTGATGAATGTAGACTAACGATGTCATTTGCTACAATTACTGTTTTCTGAAAATTCTGTTTCAGCATGTAACCCTATAGGCCTCTGATTTCTTAAAGGCAGAACTAATGGAAAGCAACTCCACAGTTTGGTCAGAAACTGACAGACTATGCACTCCCCCCAACTTGAGAAACCCAGGATGAGTATTTCAAAGATTAAAATGCTACCCTCCTTGTGGCTCCAAATCCTTTCCCTCCCTTTGCTCCAGAAAATTAAACAGAAAGCAAGCCACGAGGCTTTGTACTGTTCCACATGCTGAAATAAATAGTACGCTTTAACTATAGGGATACAACCCAATATGGTGTCCTCAATACCATGCCTAGACACTGTACACGAGGAAGATGTTATACCTGAACTTTATTAATAGAAAAAGTGACAAGCTTTTGGCAGGTCTAAAGTGGGATTACAACGTGCCATATGTAACGCTTTCCAAACTAACAGTATTACCATCTTTCTGCTAGAGGTGCTTAAAAACTGTCCTAACGCTGATCCCAACCTCAGCTGTTCACTCTTAATGTAGCTCCTAATTAAGTCACTACAACATTAAATTTGCTTATATTCTGTCGTCTTTTACCTTGAAACATACTGCATGAATATGCTTACGCGTGTACTTCTTTTATGCTGCCCTCTGCCCCCGCTGGTCCCCAGCACCAGAACAGCCCTGGCAGGGGCAGGACAGGTCTCTCTCAGGGGGCTGGGGAGGCCTTGGCCAGTTGGAGCTGGTTGGAGCTGGCTGGAGCTGGCTGGAGCTGGTTCCCCCAACCCTCTCGTGACTGTGACCCGTCCGGCGGGAGCTGCTGCTCCCTGGGGGGCAACAGCCTGACAGACCCCGGGATTGGGGGGAACAACGGTCCCTTGTGTCGTGGGGTAGGGGGGGAACTTCTGCCTCTCCCGTGGGGCCCCCAGGGGCAGACGACAGGTGGTGGGGTGAGTGGGGGAGAGACGTACCCCTGAGGGAAGCTCGCACCAGGCAGGGACCTGTGACATCAGAGAAGAAGAGTTTGTGCTAGTGATGAAGTGACGAGTACTGTCTGGGAGCAGGAGGGGTAGAAGAATCAATGAGGATGAAGGAGCAATAAAAACCTTGCATGATGAGTGGTACAATGACATTAAAATGCACTGTTTCCTTTATACCCGTTAGAATATGATTTTATAGTGCATTAGATATCCTGAGGTCTGCAGATGAGGTGTAAATACAAGCAAACTTCTTCCTCCTGAGCTAACTGCAGAGCCAGAAACCAGAAGAGAGTAGGCAGAGACTTTCCCAGTTACTACTCACAGACCATTTCAGGCAAGGTGACAGTACAACTACGTCCAGAACCCCGTCACGAAAATAAGTGGATAGAAGGGTTCTTTCAAGAATTACATGGACTTGCTATCTGCCTTCTGAAATGCAGTTGTCAGAGAAGAAATTGGAAAGACTGTGATGGTTCTGCTGCTTATCTGTCACCTGATCTCTCCCGCTGAGAGATTAGATCATGTTCCTGTTAAACTAAAAGGAAAACTGAAACACCAGACACTTTCCAGCAAAAGGCTTGTAAATCCCCAAACTTCTATTTCACATGTTGCCATAATTCCTAGTTTGGAAGACCTTGCTGTTAAAGCTTAAGATCTAAGAAATTAGAATTTGAAGAATCATAAAACACTTTTGAGCCCACATCACTTTTTAGATTGGTCTCAATTTGCCTTTTTTTCCCCAAAGAGTTTTTTCTTTAAACCATCTGGTCAGCATGCCATATTTAATTTCAAATTATGGTCTATCACTAAAGATTCCTTTTCCCTGATACATATAAGTTCTTTTTCCCTTTCTATCCCCCTTCCTTCCCCCCCCAAAAAAAAAATTGTTGTGCAGCATCTTTCCACTCCCAGGGGCACTGAAATCTGCTAAATTCTTCATAGAAGCATTTACTCAATGAGGGCACTATTCTTCCAGCTTCCCCCCCCCCCCCCCACCTCTCTTTGGTAACAATTCTGATGCTGGAAGTTATGTCAAGCCATATGGATGACAGGGATATTATTAGAGGCAGCCAACATGGCTTCACAAAGAGCAAATCATTCCTGACTGTTCTGTTGGTCCTCTACAATGGAGTGACTGCATCAGTGGACAGGGGAAGAGCAACTGATGTCATCTACCTGGACTTCTGTAAGGCCTTTGATACAGTCCCCCACAAAATCCTTGTTGCTAAATTGGAGAGATATGAATTCGACAGCTAGACTCTTTGATGGATGAAGAATTGGTTAGATGGCTGTGTCCAAAGATTTACAGTCAATGGCTTAGTGTCCAAATGGAGACCAGCAACAAGTGGTGACCCCTCAGGGGTCTCTATTGGGACTGGTACTGGACATGAACATAGACAGTAGAACTGAGTGCACCCTCAGCAAGTTTGCAGATAACACCAAGCTGACTGGTGCAGTTGATTTGCTTAAGAGAAGGAATGCCATCCAGAGGGACCTTGACAGGCTTGAGGAGTAGGCCCATGTGAACCTCATGAAGTTCAACAAGGCCAAATGCAAGGTCCTGCACCTGGGTTGGGGCAATGACCAGTATCAACACAGACTGGGCAATCAATGGACTGAGAACAGCCCTGCGGACAAGGACATTGGGATACTGGTGGATGAAAAATTAGATATGAGCCAACAATGTGCACTTGCATCCCAGAAAGCAAATCATATCCTGGGTTGCATGAAAAGAAGTGTGGCCAGCAGGTTGAGGGAGGTGATTCTCCTCCTCTACTCCTCTCTTGTGAGACCCCACCTGCAGTACTGTGTCCAGCTCCGGGGTCCCCAGCACAGGAAAGACATGGACCTGTTAGAGCAGATCCAGAGGAGGACCACAAAACTTATTAGAGGGCTGAAACACCTCTCCTGTGAAGAAAGGCTGAGAGAGTTGGGGTTGTTCAGCCTGGAGAAGAGAAGGCTTCTGGCAGACCTTATTGCAGCCTTTCAATGCTTACAAGGGGCTTATAAGAAAGACAGAGAAAGATTTTTTACCAAGGGCTGTAGTGATAGGACAAGGGGTTTTAAACTGAAAGAGGTTAGATTTAGTTTGGTTATATGGAAGAAATTTTTTACAATGAATGAGGGTGGTGAGATGCTGGAACAGGTTGCCCAGAGAAGTTGTGGATGCCCCATCATTGGAAGTGTTCAAGGTCAGGTTGGATGGGGCTTTGAGCAATGTGATCTGATGGAAGATGTCCCTGTCCATGGCAGTGGGCTTGAAACTAGATGACCTTTAAAGGTCCCTTCTAACCCAAACCATTCTATCATTCTAAGTCATTCCCTACCCTGATCCACTGCCACCAAGGGTAAGTCCTCCTTGCTCCAGACTTTCCCCCCTGGTCTCCAGGGCCTGGGATTCCTGAAGGCCAGTCTTGCTTACTAAGATGTACTTTACTAAGACTGAGGAAAAGGCGGCCTTCAGTACCTCAGCCTTTTCCATGCCCTCAATGATACATAATTATTGAATAAGGAAATCATACAGGGGAAGCAAAAATTAAAAAGAAGTGAAAGACAAAATGAAAGAGGGAAGAAAGGAAAATATAATTGTTACCTCTGGGAATAAGGAGGATACAAGAGATTATAAGACAAAGGTGGTATCAGAAAAGTAATAAAAGGTAGACAAAAGACTGCAATAAATGGAACTTCTGTGCTAAAAGAAAAAGGTAGATAAGACACATTTCAATTGTTTTACTAGTCAAACTCACTGACAAACTGTGTTTGGAAACTGTTTTGCAATCTTTAACAGATATACAGTTTTATTTGTCTATAAGTTTTGCTTTCCCCTGTCCACAGCCATCTATTTGTATGTGATGATTTTCAGGGCTGAAAAATGTCCCAGGATTTATTTAAATGGATTATGACAATTGAAGTTGTGCAGCTCAGGTATGTATTTATCTAATACTACCAGGAATACTTTCACATTTTCAGAAAGTGAGAATGACTTATTATCAGTTTCTTTGGCACTTAGATCACCAGGACCAGTGTTGTTTTTCTGTGGAAGCTGCAGATCTTTAACTGTTCTGAGATAATATTTAAACACACCATAGAAGTACCTTCAGAGTGTGAAAAATACTAGGGAATGACTGAGGATTTGTTAACTCAAACATGATTTGCAAGACTAGAACAAAAAATTTACCTTACAACTGTAGCTGACACAGTTTAAGCTGTGGGTATCTACTGGTATTTGGAGTATATATTACATTTAGAAATCTTCAGAGAACCCACAGAGTTTGAACATGCTTATTGTTAAAAGTCAAATGAAAAGACTGCAGGAAGCTGAAAAAGAGACAAATTAAGAGTGTTAAAAGCCACACTTCCTTTGTCTCAAGTGACTATAACTATATTACAATAGAGATGTTAACCTTTGCCTTGCATTTTCCCCATCTACTCTTGAGCTTGATTAAAGCATGGAAAAAGAGCATTGCAGATTTATAATAGAAGGTTATTTAGTTTTGTTTTGGTTTGATATATATAAATAAATATATGTGAATATGTAACAAATAAATACATAAATATATATATTTTTAAAATCAGAAGAGAAAGAAAAAAATAGGTGAAGGTAAAAATAGAAAAAAAGTAGGATAAGAGTTTAATCCCTTTTTCCCTTTTACTTTCTTTTGTATAATGAAGCACTGAATCATTAGGAGATAGAAGGCTTATGAGCACAGCTGCTGACCATTTTCACAAATTTGGTTCTTTCACTTCTTTGACAACAGGTCTCCCAATATTACATTCATCCAGACCTGAACCCAAAACATTTCACCAGAAGACAGGAGAAAATGGCAGCCACATATTAAAAATTTAACAGATTCAGGCTCTAGGGGATCAACTTCATTTCAAAGGCAAGCCTGCTCATGGAGTTTGCAATGCTAATAATCCCCTTTCTTTCCATAAAGGAATTGTACCACACACACCTGAGGTAATACTGATTTTAATAGCATGGAATGAAAAGAGTGAACGGTTATGGAGAGCCAAGTAAATCAGTAACATTCAGTGAACTTGCTTTTCAGTGCTTGGATAAATCTCAGCTCTGGAAAAATGAATAATTTCCCTACTGGGCCTGTGAAATTTTCCAAGAAAAAAGTGAACTGTTCTTAATGTGACAGTGGTCAAATGCTGGAACAAGTTGCCCAGAGAAGTGTGATGTCCATCTGTGGAAATACTCAAAACCTGACCGCACGTAGCCCTGAGCAATCTGTTTTAACCAGGACTGCTCTGCACAGGAGATGGAACTAGATGACCTCTGGAGGTCACTTCTAGACTGCATGATTCTGTGATTCTGTGACCCATTCCTATACCTGTCAACATCCCCTTATGACAGAACAAAGATGACCTAAAGTTATCCAAGTGTTCCCTGAATAGTTCTAGTGTTAGGTCTTGCTGTATTACATGTTTTCAAAACTTAAAGCTCAGTCCTGATTTTGGCCCATTTTAAAGTTTCTTTGTTGCTGTTTTGCTTTGGTTTAGTTAGTTGTTGTTGTTGTTATGTCAAAGATTCTTATTCTGATTCATATGACAAGCTACTGAAAAATGAAGGTTATCTTGCCTAAAATGTATGCTTTGCAAGACATACCCCTGTAGAGTTCAGCTATTATAATTAGGCCACCTGAACCATTTACATATCTGAAATATCTGGGGGTATGTGTGTTTGATGCTTGTAAGTTTTTCTTAGCACCATGTGAACATGTGGCTTGTCTTGATTTAAATTGATTGGTTTTAGTTGTCAGATCACACAGATAGGAGATGTAATCTTCTGAGCTGTTTATTACAATCTCTTTACCACTTCTGCCAAAATCCACAATACTTTCTCCTTAAAACCATAATAGATAACTAGAATGAAATTGTACACTATTTTCAAATTATGATATGCCCTGGATATGAGATGCACAATGTTTATAAACTTAGCTTTCATGAAAAAGCAAAAATCTGTTTTAATTGTCAGGTTTTATTAGTAACCAAGCTGACTGCAATTTCTCTCCCTGCAGAAAAGGGTTGAGTAGTAATTTTCACAGGCAGCAATGGCAGCCTTCCTTCCAGTAAATGTTAATGTGAAATAGGCCATGAAGTGGTACAAGTTCACAGTGGATAAAAAGCAAAAATAGTTCTATGTGTTAAAATATATGACACTGGCCATACTTTGTAAATTGTTATCTTCAAATAATAGAGTATAAAAATAAAATGTGCATGTAATGTGGATTTTAAAATTTGAATTAAAAAAAAACCAGCATTTAATTAACCATTTTGAAAGCTCTTTTTCTCCGTTTCTATTTGAATTCGAATTTAGACTCCCAGCAAACCATGCACAAGTAAATAAACAGCCTGTTAAAGAATAGTTGCTTCTGCTTTTTCATAAAAAGTTTTGAAAAGGCAAATATAATGATCATATTTTTACTACATTTGCTAGTTCTCAACAGGTACATGAAGTACCTACAAATGTAGCAAAAAGAAGTAGAAAATTTACAGTAAAAGCTTTGTTTAGCTGAATGCCTTAATGATTATTAATTAATGAAACTGAAGTTTTCTCTAGAAAAAGAACCAAAAAACAAGATTGCAACTGATTATTTAAATCACGATTAAAACTGATCATTTGTATCCTTAAAAACCTGTTTCTCAGAGATTTATTTAGATAATAAAATGAGTGTTTATGGCTCCAAAAGTTCCTTGGTATTCCATGCCAGGTATTTCAGAGATGAAATTCTATAAAGTGTTTCTAAACACAGTATAAGGTTATTGATGAAAATGATAGCCAAAGAAAGAGGGGGCTTTGTCCAATTGCCTGAACATAAGCAAATGAAATGAGCCTAAGGGGTGGGATGCAGCTCAGAAGTAGCTATATTTATATGTCTATACCTAGGTGTCTCTAGGCCAGACAGGTGTCTGAGTTTAGACTATAGTCAATGGAAATTTAATCAGCATAGTCAGTGTTGCCTAGAGAACAATTCAGCTCAACCTGGTTAGATACCAGGGGTTTGATTCTGTTGCCTACACGTAGGCATCTGATACTGTTTGAGATGCTGCAGAGTATTCCGCCTGCCAGCAGCCAGTGCAGGTCTTCTGTAGGTCCTGTGTCATCTCATATCGCCTTGGGGGCCTCAGAGACCCCAGGGGTTCTCAATTGGCGCTAGATGAACATGGTTTAATGCAGTCGTCTGCATTTTGGCTTTTGTATCAAATTGTTCGTTTTATCGAATTAGGCCTGTTTTTATAGCAAGCTGACATGTAGCAATATTTCAAGATATTAGTGTATGCAAATCAATAAATTTATACAATGATGTTATCCCTCTAGAGAGATATGAGAAGAGAGTCTTTTATTCTATAAAATCCTACTGGTTTTCTAAAATACTTTAAAAAAAGGAATCTTTTTTGACTTAATTTCTTGTTTAAAAAAAATTCTTCATAATTTTTGCATACATTATATATATATATTTTTTTTTTTTCCCAGACATTATTGTAAGTACATTCTCAGAAATCACCTTGATGAATATACATCAGAAAGTACATGATGCTTTCATGAATCATTCTGGAAAGTTCATTGCAACAGCTTGACTCCTGTTTCCTGATGGGAAAAGTTACTTGCCATTGTGGGGTGAAAAGAATGATGAGCTATTTTTTGTTATTGATCTGTATGGAGTTTTAAGGATTGGAGCATAGGGATAATGCTTTGCTTATAATCTTTTTATTTTTAAGACTTGCTTTAACTAACTAGACAAAATAGTTATCAATTAATTTTGAACAGATCTAAATAATCTGTATGTATATCTATCTATGTAAGAACACAAGTCAGGAAAAACTCTGGAAACAATGTTAAGCATTGTCGTGGTTTAACCTGGCAGGCAGCCAAATACCACGCAGCCGCTCACTCAC
>NW_009230004.1:9232-10626 GCF_000690835.1 Fulmarus glacialis
ATGGTAATGATAGAATATACAAAATGAGTGATGCACAATGCAATTGCTCACCACCCGCGCTGACCGACAACCAAGTAGCGATCGGTACTTCCTGGATCACGCCTACCATTCATATACTGAGCATGACGTCACATGGTATGGAATACCCCATCGGCCAGCTGAGCTGGCTGTCCTGATGATGTTCCCTCCCATCTTGTGTACCTAGCTCCGTCAGTAGGCATGGGAGCTGTCCTTGGACTAGGAGAGTACTTAGCAACAACTGAAAACATCAGTGTGTTATCAACATTGTCTTCATACTAAATCCAAAACACAGCACTAGGAAGAAATTTAACCCTATCCCAGCTGAAACCAGGACAGCGTTTACAAGGTTTTAAAGCTAAGGAGAAGCTAGTAGAATATTATCTTTACACACATTAGTCTACTAGGACTTCCCTATGAGCATGAGGTAAGGAGTTTCTGACAAGGAACTGAGTCCTGGTTGCTTTTTACACGTTCATGACAGCCTCTGATATGCACAAGAGATGGTAATAAATGCTGTCTCAGTGTTTTCCAAAAGTAAAAAATAGAGTTTTGGAACTCAAGTATAAATCAAACTGGAGGATTTTGTTGGAAGCATATTAATGCAGTTTTTGGAACTTAGGAGTGGATTAAGTTGACTTTGTAGATAGAGCCTCTATGGTTCTGACTGAGCATGCTACTTAATGCTCGCTCTACTTGCAAACAGTTTCAATGACATCATATTTACGAAAGAGACTTTCATAAACTTGTATCTGAATTCTCATGGAGATCTTTATTCAAATTCCTAGAGGTAGATGTATAATAATTCCTACGGGACACCCATGCTTTTGTGGTGCAACTATTCTGCAGATGAAATGTGATGATCTTCGACCACTGCAAACGGCATTTTGTTGATGTATATATAGGCAGCTACATCAGGTGTTACATACATGATTCAGCTGACTGAAAGATATACCTAGAGGGTTTTTGACACTTTTGGTCATATTTGATTGCCTAGACATACTACTACCTTTTAAACATCTTAATGTATTCCAGCCTGGCTTCCAGATGGTCATTTTATACATCCAAGACATCTGAGACATCCACACTGAACTGGAATATATATCAAAGGATGTCACTAAAATGAAACTAGATGCCTGTGTTAAGGCATCGGAATCACATTTCTTGAGATGCTTGAATTGCACAAGCAGCATTTACACTTTACTGTCTAAGGCCTCTCCTCTTCTACTTGTAAATATTCAAATTTTATTTTTACCATCTATGTTTTCATTAGCTTCTATTCATGTCAGAACCATGACTACATTAAATGAACACCCAGCATAACCCCAAGGACCACTAGAACTGAGCCTTCAATAGAATCATAGAATCATAGAATC
>NW_009230005.1:0-11483 GCF_000690835.1 Fulmarus glacialis
AACCTTAATGACTCTATGATTCTATGACACAAGTATACTGCACCAAAACTAACCTGCTGAGATCTCCTTAAAACTGTAGCCTGCTTTGATGAAGTTATCTATTTCCTTTACCTTTTTATGCATGTAGATTTCTAAGTTCATTGCCATAAATGTAAATAAAACAATGCCTATTAAATCCTGTGATTCTCACAGAGCACATAAAGCCCCCTAAAAGTCCATCAAGAGTTTCATAAAAAAGGGAAAAGATGAAGGGGCTGTTAAGCAGAGTAGAATGGTTCTTATTAGATAAGCAGATAGTCTGCAAGAACATGAGACTTACTGAATATAACTATAGTAGCAGAGATTACACAACCTTCACAGAACCCCGGGTATTGCTACCTGAAGTCTACAAAACCAAAGGGATTCCCTGGTCTATATCAGGGATTGTTTATTTGGGGAAAAAAGTGGAATGTGATCTGAATGCTTTAGGAAAATTATAGCCCAAGAAGGTACTCACTGCTTTGCTTCTCTCTACCTCCTGACGCTGTTTTAGGGAAAGCTGCCATCTGGTGCTACAGAGTTTTCTGTAGCTTTTCCCAAGGCTTTGTCTCTGCTGTCCTCTGGTGCTCAGGAATTTTGCAGCAGAGTGAAAATGAATGCTGGCAGCTTTAACAAATGAGCAGTGCTGTGCTTTAGTGAAAGGGATTATTTTACAGAGTTTAAATCCTTCACAATTTTAGAAATTTACTAATTCTGAGACGCCCTTAGCTCTCACTGGAATTAGTGAGTTGTGGATTTTTTTAGGATAATGCTCTTTCAGTACCTGGATTTATGCTTTAGCTCATGGATGCTGATTTTCTATTTGCTATTGCTTTCTTGTTGATAATGTGGCTGTAATTTTATCTTGTGATAATTATTTTTGAATTAATTGTATCGTATAATACTAACCTCTCCCCTTCCTCATGCTACAGATGGGGAATTGCTTTGAGATGGCTGGGGATTAGATTTGACCTAATGTCCCTGACTGTTAATTATATCACAGTATTAACGAATTGAAAAGCCTCCCCATTAGAAACATATAGAAATAACCTAAGTGATAGTGCTAACAGAATAGCTGCAATGCCGAACAAATGTGTTTTCACTTGGAGGGGGAAGCAATAGGGTGGGAATAACTCGACACTGCTCTGTGTGGGCGGCATCTCTTTCTCTAATACACAATTTTGTCCGTGATTCACCATGAGTCATGCAAGGTAAGCCTGACAGCAGCTCAACTACATTGTAAAGGACAGTACAACTGCATCATTTTAGCCTGAGAGGATTGATGTGTGCATAGTTTTTACATGAGATTTTTCTAATCAAGATTCTGTTTTTTTTGTTGTTGGTTCTTTTTTTTTTCATGGCCAGATTTTGTTTTGTGTAATTGAGGACCGTTCACTGATAGGGAACCATGACAGTTTTGGGTTGTGCATTTTTGCATTAATATATGTTAATGATCCTATAATATATTTATCTGTTTTATAACTGAATAACAGGAATTTCAGTCCTGCTAGAATGATCATAGGCTCTTCAAATTTTATCCTTAGTGAAATCTACATGCTACATATAGACTTACCCTGTATTCACACAGAACTGGTATGGAGAAGGTACATGGCTGGGCGGATATACGATAGCTCTCTCTGCACACCTCATTGTATCCTATGCTATGCATGGAAATGCTGCCTCCTGGGTAGTTGTTCTAGGGTTACCGTTCTCTGCCTTGAAATACTGGTAGGAAAAAAGGCTTAATGGCTTTGAGTTACAGGTGTGTAAAATTGGATTTTGCATTTGCTCAGTGGTTCTTTAAGGCGAATACAGAGGAGGAGGGCTAAAGTACCAGGAGCTCAGTCATCCTGTCTGCTGAGCACAGCGAAGGACACAAAGAGTGCCAGGGCAGTTGTGTGGTGGCCGTATGGGGGGTTTCCAAAACCCCTGGAGAAACTGAAGGAAATCCCTCCTTATGGAGAGGGCCAGCACTTCTGCCTCGTGACTGCTCGCAGTGTCTCCCACTGCCATTTTCCAGACGAGCTGAAGGGGTGTCTTGCTGCTGGCATGTGAGATGCTGCGAACACCTGCTCCAACAGGGTGGGTGAGATGGGCCAGAGGCACAAGGACAGTAGTCTTCAACATTTCCTATCTTAAGAACTGTATGTTTAGTGATATAATATTTTGTTAGTTCTTGCCATGGAGAAAAGGCTAAGCATACATACTACAGATGAGATAATGTGAGCCCAGAGGCCAACACAACTAGCTTTGCTTCTGCTGAAAAATCCTAGCTCAGACTCTTAGTGATGCCCATGGAAGTCCAAACTTCCTATTTGATGTGGAAAATTAGAACAAAATAAGCAAAACAACAACTGAAACATCTTCTAAAGGACTTAGATGAGTTATTCAGCGTTCTGAAATAAGACTATTTGCTGGGGAACTCTAATACCCAAACAATAAGGCACTGAATAGGGATAAGGATGCTCCTAGTTATGGCTTCCAGAATCAGTGTTATTTTGAGAGGAGGGTAGACTGCTGGGGTTTCTGACTGATCTAAAAATCAGCAACTAATTAAGGCCCTGGTCAGGACATTGTACAAATACAAAATGTCCCTGGCCTTTAGTCTTTAGTGCCCTTCTACTCTTCTATGTCTAATATTCAGGATTAATGACTGGAAGCTCCATGCATAAATTGTGGTAAATTCCTCAGTGCTGAGGGAGCGGTGATAAGAGCAGTATTCAAGTGTGTTTTTGTGAGTAGCTGCTATAAGGAAAGTCTGTTGCCTAGCACATAGGTGTTAAAGAAATGTGTGCCCAGCACTCTCATATATCTGTTATAAAGTTAAAAGCAGGTGTGAGTAACAAGTAGTTTACAGTGAATAAACACTACATCTTTATAGTATATCCAAATGTTCAGCTACCCACCAGATTCTTTGAGAGAAGCATAAAACAAATACATACCCTCATGCAGATGCACCCATGCGGAGACTTACTCCACTGTTGCTGTAGTCTGTGTGATCACATTATTCTGTGCAAATGAGGTGTAAAATAGCGCAAAAATCACTGTAGCCCTGTACCTTATCCACTCTGCACAAGTGCAGTCCAGAGGAAGAAACTGACTCTTTTGGCCTATCATTAGTCATTTGGGCTTAGCAGTGCAGGCCACACAAGACTTCATAAGAAATCAATGAACAGACCTTGACTAGAAGTGATCTCTTTATCTCAGCAGTACTTCTATAAAAGTGCGTATGGGCATAATATTATAGGAATACAGAGGCTTGAGAAGTATTCATTGGGAATGATTAGAAATAAAGTTAGGCAGATTGTTTGGATGATACATTATTTGCCAGAAATGGACTTTTGAGGTGACCAAAATGATTTTTAGTTCATCAATTTTGTTTGTTTAAGCTTTAAGCTGAACAAAGCTCAGAAACCCAAACCATGGAAAAATTTTGAAAATATTTTAAACAATCATGTGCCAATTAAGTAAACGAATAAAAGAAAACTGTAGTAATCACAAAAAAAATCTGTTTGTTTGTCCTGACAGGAAAAAATGTGGAGAAAAATGTGCAGGTCATTCTGAATACAATAGTCACAAGCTATGGTTAGGGTGAGCGACTGATCTATTGAGCCAGAGTTCAGGAATTGATTAAACATTTGTGATATCATATCACAAACAATTATTAATCTTAATGAACTAACTTAGTGTGACTAAAGGGAAACTTCACAAAGGCACTTCCCAAACACTCTTGCAGCATCCTCTCATCAGTGGAGAAGACAACCAACCTAACTTATGCCAGACCATTTGACTAAGGCTGGAACAACACAAAACTTCAATCTGAAATATTTTCTTATATTTAAAACATGTGAGATAGGAACACTCTCCCTGACACGGTGACTGTGTCATGACACTTCATGCCTGAAGGTGACTAAATATAACTGGCTATGGCACCTAACCACAGAAAGAGCAAAGGTCTCTTTGTTAGCAAATCATCTCTCCTCAGCCCTGAAGGGCATCTGAGTGAAGAAGCTGTGTTAGAAGTCCTAAAGCACACTATAGATTGTATGTAGAAATGTTAAGTCAGCAGTAGTGTACCACAAATACTGTTTCTAAACTTGCTGGACCCCACAGAAACAGTTCTTATCTTATAGGAAAGGTTGTAAGTGTCTGAAACTTCACTAGAATGATGCATCAAATTTGAAGGAGTTAAGGGCAGAGTCAATGACAGGAAAAAGCAATAGGACTGTCAGCACATGGAAGGGAGAAGGGAGGGAACATCTAAGACTCGTCTGGAAAAGCAGATCTGGTCCACACATCTTTTCCTTGTAGCAGGAGTCAGAAGGTAAAAAGGAAACACAGTATTGTAGACAAGAAACCAGGAGCTGGGATAACTGCAGAGAGATGGAAATGACTGCCTCCCCAAATTTCTCCCCATTGCCAAGAAAAAGGCAGCTTGCAAAGTGCTTATTTGATTTGAATAGGCACTTCATAAGTGGATCAGAAGCCAGGGATAGCAAATTGCAATTAATAGCTAATGAGCAGAGGATGGCCCATTGCTGCTATTCTGGCTTCTGGTCCTTCCCAACGGCCAGGTTCTTGCCTGCAAACGGGTCCTGTAGGTGGGTCTTGTGGGTTGCTCCTTCGGCTTGCCTGCATATGGGGTCCTGTAGGCAGGTCCTTCTGCCTGCCTGCAGACGGGGTCCTGTGGGCAGCTCCTGCTGTTTGCCTGTGAGAAACAGTCTGGGTTTTTGTTGTTTTTGTTTTGTTTTTTGTTTTGTTTTGCCTTTTTTTTTTTTTTTTTTTTAATTAACCAGGAAAATCCCTTTTACTTCTATGCCTCTATCCTGACCTTGACCAACTAGGGTTGAGTTTTAAGCCTTTCAAAGACACCACAATCAAACCCAAACCAAAGCAAAACAAATTAAGCTAAGGCAGGTCTGATAGCTCATATGGTAATTGTCCAAATTAAAAAGTCTCAAACAAGTCTGAGAACAAGAGACTTGAAGTAAATGACTTGTATGGTTTTCAGAGCTTTAGCTATTTGATTCTCTTTGTGGTGCAAATTATTCCTCTACGGCTATGCTGCTAATACTGACAAGTCCTCCCTTTCACAATTCTGCTAAGCTGCAGAAGCTCTTAGTAAGAGCTGAGCTGTCTAGCTGCTTGCTACTGTCTTCAGTGGATTAAACACTGCATATGTGATTGTGTGAGAGGCAATGACCACAAATTTATAAAGAATTTTGAAAAACATTTTCATCATTTTTCTTGCCTGTTTGCACATTTACTTGCCCTCTAACGAAGGTAACCAAAAGAAAAAAAATAACCTCTAGCTTCTATGAATCTTTGGACATTTCCACCCAGAAGAATTAGTGAGCTTCTTTTCTACCAGTGAGGCCCAGTCATCTATCATGGCTAATTGCTTTCAATTCTGAAATCTCATGAATTTATTTCAGACAACACGGCATCAAATTGAATTAAAACATGAGGATATTACATCACAACATGATGCTTCAGCATCACCATGCATTGCTGCAACATCTAGACACAATGATGCCAACTTGTCTGGTTTGAGTCCCACCAAAAGAGGGGAGTGTTAAGAATGGTATCCTATCATCTGCTAAATTTAGCCATCAGACAGCCTGCAATGCCCACAGAGGTGGGAACAACAAATTGACAGCAGTGAGGCTGGTGATTTTTTGTCGGCACTTACGGTGAGTTCCATGTCCTCCTCCTCTTTTTCTTTCACTGGCTTCTCTGGTTCCTCTGGCTCCTTCTCTTGAAGATGGATCTCATTGGCCTGGGACATGTAAGGCATATCATCTTTGTTCTTGAACTCCAAGCTGAGGATTGAAGGAGGAAGTAGAATTCCTAGAATTACCTAAAGCAATAATAATGATAACAATAATCATCACAGTAAACAGATTACAATCATGATGGTTACTTAGTATCAAATGGAACAACTCCCTCAGGACATTTAGGAAAAGAACATATGCATGCCTCTGAGTTTCTATGACAATACAGTGTTTATCACTTGGGGTAGTGTTTTCAGAGCTCCATAGTGAAACAAAGCATGTAACTTCTATTAGCACTGCTGTGAGTGCTATGGTTAATTGCCTCTCCTGAATATTTTAGCTGCTTGCTCATCAGATGCATATTGTTACATGCCAGAATATATTTACCAAATATTACATAAGATCAACGGCAGGTGGGACCATGGGGGTGTTAAGACCTCGGACCTGCAAATTTCTGCATTTTACATAATAGACAATATCAGTGTAAATGACACACAAGCAGTATTAATTTCTACAGAGAGGGTTAACAGGTCTCAAGCTCTCTGTGTCCATACTTAATGCAAACAGGTAGTCAAGGTGCAAACACGTATGGATCTGAGGAGATAAGGCAAAGCCAGCAATAGCAAATGCTGATGTGCTTAGCTATGCAGTCCCCTTAGATTTTGCTTCAGTAACCTGGCAGCCGTGTAATGCTCACATTAAAGCCAGCTCTTTCTTTTCTGCCTTCCCTCTCTAATAATGTGGGAGGGCAGAAACCATTAAAATTAGCTTGTGTGGATATACTCAATGAACGACGCTGGGGGTTAAATCAGTAGTATAACTGAAGAGATATTATAATAATACAAAAAGAAGTGGCCTGTCTGTATTCACAAGCACAATAGCTTTTCCTGGTTTTTGCTGTAATCTCATGGAAAATAATTTTGTTACAAATCTCTCCCTAAATGACAGTGAAACCAGATAGTTAGCTTGTTGGCAGGACACTGAAGGTGATTGCTTGTGCTTATCATATCGACAGACAGCATGTGTGTTGTTGAAACCATCCAAAGTACCACAATTAGGAACAGCTAGTGTATTATGAATGCTGTGCCCAGCCTTGGAAATGTTGAGCACCAGACTGCCTTCACTGCTCCTGCACTTGGCTTGTCGCAAAAGGATGTGTCCAGGGAGAGGAGATTACGGGCAGACCTGGCTTCCCAGAGAGGCTATTTTTAAGAACAGGCAGGATTAACAATTGCCGCTCCCCCTTCCACTGGTGCTATACATCCCCAGCGAGACTCTAAAGAATTACATTCAGCCTTCTTGCCATTTGCCAGTTTTGACGGGAGAAAATTGTTCATGGGAAATAATCCATGACTCATGCTTGCACATTTACTTCTTTGCCATGCTGCCTCCTGCTCGTGTAGCTTGTAGCCTGCTTTAGCTTTAAACAGGCCCTGCTAATGAGCTTCAGTGAAATAAAACACAGGCTAGAAACTGAGTAAAGGATCCTTGTGAAGCCCTGATGATACGAGAAGCTGAAAGGAAACAGAGTGTGTTACCTTCAGTTACTCATTGTGAAAGAAAGGTCTATTTTATGGCTTAAGAGATGCATGCTCCAAAGAAGAAAGCATGCAGTGGGAAATGAGTTGCTGCACGGATCCCCATCTACCCAGGTTGAATATCTGCAAAGCCAAGCAGTGAACAAGGCAGCAGTTCTTCTGAAGGGCAATGGGCCTGTGAGTCGAATCAGAAAAATAGGTAATAAAGATGTCTCCAAATGTGAGATTGCATTCTATCTGTAAGCAGAACAATATTTACACACAGCTCCTGCAGGAGGATGATGAGAATACTATCAGTACAATAACGATGTATGTACTTATAAACATTCTTGCCATTACCGAACATCTTGTCACACAGCAAAACAGCTGAGCAATTACCACTTTTCACACACACGATTAATGCAGGAGAGAGAACCCTGTCCCTGAAAATATGTCTCAGTCATCTGGGAGGAAGAGGCAATTCCTGGTTATGTACTGACTGGTGAGTACTTTGGTGAAGGTGAAAGGTGCCAGCCCATGGACACAAATTCACCTCCCAGTATTCACCTTGCTCTGCTAGCATTTTTCTAGCTGTGGAAGTAAAGCTTAAAAAACTTTGAAAATTGAATTATCCTCTAGATCCTGTCAGGTAGTCCATTCAGGTCAGTTATCAGGAAGATTGCAGGGGATTGCAAGAAAATTTGTACTGCTTGCTTTGGCCCATTCTGGGGAAGGTTGTCTGATCAGCACCTTTCACTAGCGGTTAATTCACTTACACATCCTTTTTCTTTATTTGTCTTTAAAAGTCTTGGCTAACTCCTTAAGTATCCAGGCAGGGTGACATAGTAACCTCCTGGCTCAATTCTTATTCTGATAACTCTCACTGATGCTGGAGGGGGCTTTGAGAAAGATGATGAAAATACTAAGTAATGTGCTTTGAACTTGGGTTTGTGACGAGCTCCCTGCTGAAAAACTGAACACAGGAAGAATATACCCTGCTTAATGTCACTACAAATAAGCACCTGAAATATGGTTAACTGAACCAGTTATTACTGATTTGTTGTGAGCCTCATCACCATCGATTAGAATTCCTCTGACTGTTAATTTTATTTTAAAACAGTGCTGACCTTTAGGCCAGAATTTTTGCGCATCCGGAGACGACCCATCCACATGTCTGTGAGCAGCATTTGGCTGCAAGTGTGAGCAATGAAGTCCCTGTGCTTGGCTGCCACTGCGAGCTGCAGGCACGTGGCGTTGCTCCAGTTTTTCAGCTCGTAGGTCAGCAGTTTCATTGCCAGTTGCTCGTCCTGCTTGTATGACTGATCCAAGAGCTCCACCGCCAACTGGCCGAAGTCCCTGCAATAGAGGGACATTCCCATCAGCCCAAGCAGCCTGCTGCAGAAAACATGCCTCTGCAACTGACAGCCTCTGCAAGGAGGGCATCATCTTCCATCATGCAAATCGTGATGTTGACTGTACACATGGAAACCCACATTTTCAAATGTGAGTGGCTAACAGTAGGCATATAAATAAGTGCCCTGACTTAGCAGTGATGAGCACCCACACCTACCAGCTGTCTGCTCCCACCTGCCTGCCCACTTCCCTGACATTTTCTAGCTGAAATCCTCTGGTTATCTGCAGCTTAGAGGATTGCTTCTGTGCTGTTTGCCCATAGCTCGGTGGCCAAGTCTCCACTCCAGGGAGTGTCCAATACCCTTTTTTAAATTCTGTGCCTCAGGCTTTTAACATCAGGAAAGATTATTATGGATTCTAGTGTCTCGGATTGCTCACCTAAGCATGAGCTCTTGGTTAATTAACACTTATGCCCAAATATTATGTTTGTAAGGATTTCAACAATTGTTCTGCTTGGGATGAACAGAGCGTCTTGAAAAAGCACAGAGAAAGGTTGCAGCCTGACTCTTGAGGCCTCAGGGAGAACATGTAGACAGTATAGATATTTCATTGCCTTCTTGACACCTTCTCATTTCAGAAGTTATACTGTAGCAACTCTGCTTCTCTGGCAGACAGATTGTTTAAAAGCCATTTAGATTTTCTCTAAGGGGACTGCATTTTCCCTATAAGTTAGAAATGAAGGCAAGGTACATATAAGCAGATTTCAGGCAGGTTAGCTTCCTTTTTTTTTTTTTTTTAACCCAGGAAAGTGTACATGAAAGAAAATTCACCTGGAATTATGGTTCAGCTCTTGGGATATGTCATCCACCATGTCATTTTCTGATGCTTCGTGGGCCATGGCTTTGCAGAGTTTACAGGCCACCAGTGCTTTAGCCATAGCCTCTTCCCCATGCTGCCAAAAGAAGAGGGCCATCTTCTGACGCTTCATCAGCACAGCCCACACCATCAGCTCATGGAATGGGAAGGGGAAATGATTGATCTCAGGGTCATCCAGGTCAATATCAACTTCTTCTTCTCTTTTTTTTGTTGTTTTCCTCCCTCGCCGCAAAGGGACATCATCCTGTGAGAATTGCAGAGAAACTTTTTTCACCAGTGAAGGAACTGAATCAATTCACACAATGCATTGGAGTCAGTACCTGAGATGTCAAACACATTCCCTGCAGGCCAGCCCCTTCAGCTTTTTTGGACAAAATATTTAACATAGGGAAACGATGAAAAAAGTATTGGTCCATGCACTGTAATTAAGAAGTCAGTAACCCCATATCTAAACACAGGGAAAGAGAGCTTTGGACTATCAGGCTGAACTGCTCTTTCTCCCTAAGAACACAGAGCACAATCACACAATATCCAGAACCATTTTGGAAAAGCTACCATGAAAATAAAACTAAGAGTTCACTCCAAATATAACATCTGTTGTAATGCATCCGCCTCGTTCCACCTCCAGAAAGTACATATCCAGGGGATGTTCTGGTCTGCTGAAGACTCCCTCCCCGCTTATTCTTGTGTTTTCTCCTTTTACCCTCTCTTCAATCCCATTCTGCCTTTGCATCCCACGTTCATGCCTTCTTTCTCCAGCTCTTTGTTGTTTCTATCGCCTTTAGTTTCTTTCCCATTTTAGCCTATTGCTTTTGTCAGATGAGCTGACCTATTCTGTGCTGCGTCTGTGGACAGCAAAATGAAAGCTGTTGTATAAAATAAACAAATGAGAAAACACTATATCTCCTTGAAGCATCGGGGTAGCCAAAAGTGTCAACAAAACTGATAGAAATTTGGCCCATGTAGAGATTTCTGCATCATTCTCTGAACTACTTCACTTCTCTGAACACGTTCTAAAGTTATATTGTTATCTGACTGAAATTCTGCTTGGCCTGACAGATTGAAACATTTTGTTTAATCTTTATGAAAAGAAAAATGATGCATAGAGGGGGCAGAGCCTTCTTTTCTCTTGTCTACCTGCTGGAGTTTTATTAAGAAATGTTTCTTAATCTGGCCTTTGCGAAAATAAGTTATCATCTGGATGAAAAATAATACGTGTGTGGCACATTTCTCATACAAAACTTGAAAACAACTATTGGTGCCTTCATTACCGTGAATTTAAACATTATTGTGATATAGTGTATATTTGTCAAAAAAGGAAAAGACATTAAGATTTATCACAAGTTGCCTACCTCCATTCCCAACAGTTTCAGGGCTTTTGGCTGTACAAAAAAGTTAGAAAAATGTTATTTCTCGCAGAAGGGTGATGAAAAATTACAACTGCATGTGTATACATACATACATGCGTAAGTGTGTAACATGTGATGTATAACATATAATATAGAGTATATAATAAACAATATATAATATAGGTAATATATATGTAATGCAATGTAATGTAATATAATATACATATATACATCAATCAAATAATTACGTATATATATATTTAATTCAACCTCGAGTTTGACCCTTTTTCATCCAAACACACAACAGAAGACATACGTTCGGATTCAGGTACAAATTACAGCTGATTTAGGGCTGTTCTGATGGAAAAGAGACAGGAATCACTGCTAAGGCATGAGTGGATTTCTCTGGAGTACATCAGTATTTTGGCCATTCCCCTGGCACACTTTTATTGACTGCTGTGGAGCTGCTCTGTGTGTTGGCTCAGTATCTGTGAAACTGCTACTCAGATGCTTTTCTTGATGGAGTGACAAAGAGAAGGAAGTCTCTCCCAGCAGCTACAGCTACTACCTTTCCTCTCAAAAGTGAAGAATGAAAG